>NW_016193761.1:0-3242 GCF_001687245.7 Rhagoletis zephyria | reverse complement strand
TTGATATAAACAAAAATTCTGAAAATTTCTTCTGCATTTTTTCCATATAAAAAATTTTCACGCATTTTTTCCATATAAAAAATGTTTTTCATTCATTCATATTCTTCTATTTGAAGGTAGAAAATTGAAAACAAAATATATTACATAATTCCAAACGCTGACTGTGCTGTATGTGAATTAGAATATTCAAATCTACTGTACTCTGTTTGGCTAGAAGTTTGAATGAATTCATGCAGCCCTCTAATATGTATATACTTAAAATCGGTGCGTACATACATACATATTTAATTAAACTTAAAATTATACTTCAACTTCGCTATAAATTTAACAAAGCAAAACACGATTTTTATGAGATGGAATTTTCCACAGAGAGTAACGGTAGAAAAGAATTTTTGGTTATTTATTCTATTTTTCAGCTGACTACGGTGAATCATTCCACTTTGCATTACCCGTAATGAATCAAATCAGCGAAATTATTACAATATTTTAAAATACTCTGCTATGAATTACCGGAAATGTCTAAAAGAAGCGAAAACATTAGAAGACATTATAAGGCAATGCGTTCAAGAAAACGCTACCCTTAAAAGCGTTGTCCGTTTTTTTTTGCTGGGTACACTTGCCCCTGGGTACATATGTATGTATGCACGCATATAGGTAGGCACACACACGTTCAAATATAAACATACAATTTTAATGCACAAAGGGAGTTGGAATTTTTACAAAAAACGTTTGGTTCGAACGGTTGCAAGGGGACAAGCTGACATAATCCTCATGTTGAAAATTTCAAATAACAAATTCTTTAGAATGCTTTTTGCTACATACATGCACATTAGGGTGGTCCTTAAAAAATCAAATTAACGATTTTTTTCATTCTCACCCGCTCAATCGGTAATACCACGATCACAGATATCATATATAAATTTTGGTTGCGGTTTGGGATGGTTAAAGCGTTTCGCAAAGGGGGCAAAGTTCAGTTTCTTCTATAGTAGGGACTCAAAAAATTTAAATTATTATTTTTTTCACCTAATACTATAAAATCGATACTATCATAGTCGAAGATATCACATATAAATTTTGGTCCCGATTGGAGTTGGTTAAAGCGTCTCGCAGAGGGGTCAAAGGCCTGAAGCCTCTATGGAGACTCAAAAAATTAAAAATATTTTTTTTTTATTTAATACCCAAAATCGAGACTGCCAAAGTCGAAGATATCACACATAAATTTTGGTCCCGACTGCAGTCGCCTAACACGTTTTCAAAGGGTAATCTGAAGTTTGACCCCTGTGCGACACGCCTTAACCATTTCCAATCAGAACCAAAATATATATGTGATATCTTCGTCTACATTAGCATCGACGTAGTGGTTGAGGCTTAGGAAATCTGATGTGAAAATTTGCTTCATATATTTAAGAACCACCCTAATGCACATATATTATATGCAGCTTGCTGTGGCTGCTTTGCATTCAGAGAAAAAATTGGTTTACTAGATGATGTTAGAATATGAAAAATTTGTATGCAAATATGTATTTTTTGTAAATATGTAACCAGGGTACAGCTGAAAAATTTACTTTGCATGAATAGCAGTAAGCACGTGTGTGTAGTGGTAGTGGGCCCATGCAAGATAAAGAATCCTATGTAAATAATTCTTTTAAACAAACTAGTTTGTAAAATCGCATATTAGCTTGTACTTGAAGCAGTGTACATTTATAGTGGCTAACATCTGTACCCTGTAGGGAAAATCTCTAGTTCTGAATTGGTGCGCTTCTAGTACATAGAGACGCAGTACTGGGTCGCGATAAATCTCTTTTGCATGCAAACAACTGGTGAATTTAACATGGCGATAATCTAGGAAGTGTCAATTGCCCCCCGCTGCCTTCCTTTTTCGATAGTTCCGAACCAGTTCTAAATTCGAAACCTTAGATATAGATTTATTTATGGAAAAGTGGAATAAGATAGTTTTTGAAAAGTACCACATTTCGCTGATTTTGGACTGGTGGGGATCTAGTTACTCTCGGACTGGTTTGTTTTTGGCGATAAAAATATAGTACGGAACTAGAAATTTGCTTCACTAGTCCACGGTTTCCCTGCCCTATACCCTATACAATATCTATGTACATATATTTGCATACTCATGTACATATATATGTATGTATGTGTAAATATAGGTCACTATCAAGCTTCACAGCTAATTCATCTTGTTGAAGGCAGTAAATTTGATTTCATTGCACACAAGTGGAAATGCTTTTAAGGCTTACAGCTAAAGTATCTGTTATTTTTCTTTTTCTTTTTTAGTTTTCTCATTCTCTGCATGACAACTGACCAGCTCGTCCAAGTAGCTACTCTTATTTATACTAGAAATCCACATACATATACATATTTGTATGTAGCATCGCCGTATGTGGTTGTCTGTAAGCGCAATCGCCCGAAAAGCTTAGAAAGTATCAATGTGTCAAAGGTTGACGGCCACAGCAGTTTGTTAACTCGCCACACACATTGGTTCACGCATTCACATTGACGCCTTTCAATGCTTTCTTGAAAACTTTAAGTCCTTGTTTTGTACATACATACTATTGAGAGTATATGTTAAGCTTTTAAAATTCGTTGGTTGATTTTCGTCGTTTTCAATGCTACAAATTTCCATTTCAAAGCTACTAAACTTTACTACATCCAAATGCTTTCATAGAAGCAATATTTTCTCACTTGCTGTTCAGCATTGGACAAGTGTACATATGTATGTAGGAAAGTGTGAAACTAGATCAAGACTTTTGGTGAGAAAGCTTGTAGCATGTATATATGTATGTATATGTATCGTATGTTAGTGGGTATGCTGATAAATCTACGATTTGTCGCAATCACTTGAATGAAAGTGGCAAGCAAAACAAACTCAACCACATAAAGTCTAACTAAGCCAAATGTACAGTGTCGTAATCCCTAACTGCAATAAAAATTAGCAATGGTGAGAAAGAAAACACTGAATTTAGATAAGTCTTCCTCTTTTGCTCTGTTCTACTGATGGGAAAAAGTTTAGATGATTCGGTAGAATTATTCAAGCTACAACCGACAGATCGCCAAATTTAACATTTTAAAGTCAAACTTGAATTTTTTCTTACATACATAGTATATTAGGTACCTCTTAGTTAAAAAGCAATCGGTGTTGTAGTCAAGAGATACATAGATTCCAAAAATTTGAAAAAATTGGTTTCTAACAGCGGTCGCCCCTTGACAGGCGGTGCATTGCAGCCATT
>NW_016193760.1:0-3242 GCF_001687245.7 Rhagoletis zephyria | reverse complement strand
CGTGAGATCTGGCAACCCGTACGTAACAAAGTTCTTCTGACTAATAAAAGATCTCTTCTGGCAGAGGAAATTCTAGAGCAGTCGAAAGGAAAAAAGACTGTTAAAGACCTACAAAGTATTTTTGTTAACCTTTCACATATCTACCAAAAGCTATATTATTTATTTTATGTGCTATTTATATATTTCTTCATTTAGGCTATATTTCTGTATTTTATTTGCTTATAAATAAAGCACACCATCTTCAAAAGAGGCACAACTCAAAAATCACTGCTTGTGGATCGTACAGATTCAACGCAATGAATACAAAAACAGGTATACAAGTTGTTTTCTTATTAGAGAATAAATCCTGAAGAAAAAAATTTGCATTATTTCGAAATAAATCCAACAAAACGTTTTATGCAAAAAAAATCTACCAACGTTTTTTTTGAGTTGTGTCCCTTTTGAGGAACGTGTGCGATATTTTCTTAAACCTTTTACTCTACAAAAATCCTTTTGTGTGCCAGCGAAGGAAATGAAGAAATTGTATTTTGGCTGTTATAACCAATGTACATATGTATGTATGTATGTAGGTATTTGTGCTGCAAATGTTGAAATGTGGCAAACAAATCGACTTTGGTATGCACATACATACAGTTGCAAATAACACCAAATACACAAAGCGCTGCCGCTCAAGTGCAAATGTAGAAGACTTGATAAATGAATACATAGAAAAGCAAGAAGCAGAGAGAAAACAGAGAGAAGCTAGGAAAAAAAAAAAATTGGAATACCAAACAAAGCACGAAACGGATGCCGGGTTGCAAGTTGAAAAGTTCTGAAGTTCTGGAGTAGTAAAGCGGAGGAAATACAAGCAACGACAATAAACAGGCGCAACACAGCCCATCGCCACTGACAGGCGACATGTGAGCGCTGCCATAGACGACTTTGCTGCTGCCACATTGCAATTTTCGCGCTTCTCCAACTACAAAGGTGAGCATGTAGAAAGAGTTACGGGTATACGTAGGTATATACAGCCATTCAAATGCCAACTACAATTTAGTAGAGTCGTTTATTTGGCCGCTTTATTTGTACATATATGGCGTTTTGTTGCATCTGGTTATCTACATATGTATGTATGTATGTATGTGCAACGTGGACGTGTTGATGGGAATCAAGCCGCTTTGGTGCAATAACTAGTTGGCATGTGTTATATAGTTTTATGTACATATGTTTGCGAGTGCGAAAACGAGTGAATGAGTCAAAAAAGACAGAAGGATCGTGAAAGCAAGCGGAGCAAGGAGGAGCAGATGCTTGTGTTTTCTTGCACCACCATTTGTGGCAAGTGTCTGCAGCCAAATTGTGTTTAGTTAACCTGCGCTTGCTTCTGAGTGTATGTGTGCGTGTTTGTGTGTATGTCCTCGGCAACTAAAGCAATCAAGGTGTAAATAACCGCCTGAATTGCATACGCACACAGATGGAACTTTTAGATTATAAGTACAGTATGTACATCTTTTATGCGAAAGTGCAAACAAACAACGAGCAGACAGACACACTGTAAGCGCCTTGAATAGTTGTGCAATGCCGTGCTGCATTTAACTTTCGTACGCCAGACAACCATGGCTAGCTAGCCTACTCACCTCTACAAACACCGTAGAGCTGATGCCATTCAGCTTCTTTCTCTTTGCTTCTTCGATTGCACTTCTTGGCTAAGCAATTTTCGCACATTCACCTTTCACATTTCCTTTTTGGTTGATGTTTTGTTTGTTTAAGTACATATTTTGTTTTTGCTTTTGGCAAGTTGCAACGTTGCAACATCAATGTCTGCTGCACTTATGCTACAAGTGCTGCCACACACATTTTTGTTTTTTTTTTCGTGCAAAGCATAGTAACCGCATGCAATGTGAAAGTTTTTGTGGTGCAACTCTTATAATTTTTTTTTTTAGCTACTTTTTTTTCGACGAAAATAATTTGCTGTATTTCCATTTGAGTCTCAAGCATGCTGCATAGTGTTTGATTTTCTAAGGTAGTAAGTAGATTGCAAAGAAGCTTTGCCTGCGGTTTTTATGGTGAAGGGTTTATATTTTTGTGAATACTTACTAGTGCTACTTTATTCTGGAAGTAGAAAAAATTGATGTGTGGTAAGATTTATATGTTTGTGTTGGTATTCGAGTATGCACCAGATAAAAATAATGAGTTAAGAAGCTATAGCATCTAAGTCTAGAATAATTTTAGTGGTATGTAAGAAACTTGCTGGAGAAACTTTTGCTAAGATACAGTATGATGAACGAAACACGAACTTCAAATCAAAAGTTGCTACAAGCCGTGGTGTGGTATATGTAGTAAATTTAAATAGAGCGAAGTTTTTATGAAATTAAAAATTTGCGTGTTGTTATTTCATCAGATACATATGAGTCGAAGAAAATGCCTTCTGAAATTTAGAGCTATTTTTAACACTAACTGTACTATGTTGTCTGAATAGGCCCGAGGCTGTGTCCGCAAATGATGGCTTTTGAGGATGGACCTCATTTTCGACTGTCGACAGTTTGGGTCGAAAGGCCCCAAAGTAAAGTGCGCGGGTCAATGAAATTTTATTTTGAACTGAATTCAGCTAAATATGCAGATTAAGTAAAATATTACAATATTGTTATCAAGCAAAAAGTGTTTCAATGACGAAGTGCTGACATGGGGACTTATTAATAAAAACTAAGCAATGGCTTTTTCTGAAGCTAATTTTTATTCATAAGGCCCATGATTCTAAGCAGTGTCGCCACCTATTAATAAACAAGTTGAGATAAATATGTACGTCACCATATGGATACGTCCAATGAAATATTTTTTTAATAAAGATAAATTTACTCCTAATTTTGAATAGGGTTGCCACTTATCCAAAATAAGTAAGGTTATTTAAAATGCAATATACGTTGAGTAATTTAAATAGATATTATAATATGGGTATGAAACAAAAAGGATGTGCAAAAGTGAAGGCGCGTAAATATTTCTGGACAAGGTTGCCACCTACATTGATAATGAAAATGTAAGAATTTGATAAGTAAATAATTTTAAGTAGGACAGTAGAATTAGTAGAAAAGAAACCTACATTGTGCACCAGAAGCACAAATTTTTTCCAATTAATAAAATTCGAAGGAATTTACAGTAAACAGATATGATTTATGTACACAAGACAAACCATAAATTTACTCATACATGCACACATACTTACATAACAAACGAATATTATTCCAGCAGCATTTTATGAATAACTGATT
>NW_016193759.1:709-3242 GCF_001687245.7 Rhagoletis zephyria | reverse complement strand
GACAAAAAAAAAAGTAATTTTATATCGCTTAGCTCGATTGAGATACATAATTTTATACCGTCACATATTACGAGTATAATGGTTACACCAGGCTCACACTAACCACTAAAACTCTGCTGGTAGTTCTTCACATTACATTTCGGATAAGCTTGCATACATACAAATGTAAATATGTATGCGTGTATATAAGGGAGTTATCATTTCCGTCGACAACGCTTTTATAAAGACATTAAATGCATACATTAGTGGAAATTGCCAAAACTGCGTTAAACAAATCTATTTGGAACTTACCCTTGATTATGACCCACAATTGCTTCAGTTTGTTGCAGTTGGTAGCTGATAGTTGGCAGCTGGCAGTTCGCTACTCGTCGTTTCATCCCATTTGACCTCATTAAATATCACACTCAATTGATTCATGAACTCATTGAACATTTTTTGGCAATTTCCGCTGGACACTCAAAACACGCACGTGTGAATATATGTATGTATGGTGGTGCTTACGCATGTACATATGTATGTATCTACGCCCACAATTGCGAACCATTACATTCATATATACACAATTACACACATGCAGGTATATATATACTTTACTATACTAATACAAATACTTAAGCGCAATACGTCTTCATAAATGTCTCAACGGCAATCTGATCGTAAATCTTCTACTTTTATGGCGAGGTTAATGATACACACAAACACTTATCTATTACCACTTTTTCTTTCCTAATCACCTACAATATATACTACATAATACATCAGGATCGGGATTTTATTAAAGTCGTTATAAAGTTTAATATGTCCATATTTTGGCGATAAGTTTAGCTGCAGTAGAAAATTCGATGGCCAATTTTTTTTCCCTCCAGCAAACTTATAGGTTGCCTTGTAGTCAAATTCGATAGAAATTAATTTAATAACAGATATTAAATGCTTAACTTATATAATATTAATTGCCTATTCGTTATTTTTTTTTTGCATTTTCTAGCCTATTTCGTTATTATACACGAGCGTACTTGTGCGCAAGGGTATTATAACTTTGTTCACATAACGGTTATTTGTAACAGGCAAAACGAATCGAGATAGATATAGACAAATGTATACATAAATGATATCTTAACGAAAACATATCTAAACGAAAACGATTGAAAAACAAATTATAACAATTAGAACAACAAAGTGAAGGCAAAGTTGGAGATAAAGACAAAAATTAAAACAAAATTTATTGACATTTTTCGATATGAATCGAAATAAATTCAGTCATAAAAAAAGTATTTATCGAAATCTATCAGGTTATCAAATGGATAGTTATGGAAATTTATCGAGCTAGCCATGTTTCATGAGTGTTATCGCAACGAATCGAATTTATTTAGTTGTCGAAGTTTATAGCCACAGAAACTTAGTTGTCGTAATTTTCGAATAGCTATCAAGCTACAAAAATCTATGGGATTAATGAAATTTGTCAAGCTAATGAAATTATTCAAGTTATCGATATTTATAGAATTATCGTTGTTTATATAGTTAACAAAATTGATCGAGTCATCGTTATGCTTCGAGTTCCTGCAACGTATCGATTTATCGATATTTATTAATTTACTGAAATTTGTCGATTTAACGAATCGAAGTTTTTAGAATTTTCAAAATACAACGAGCTATCGAAATTTCAAGGTTATATAAATTTATCAAATTATCACTGCTTATCGAATTTGATTGTGTTACCAGAATGTAACGAGGTTTTAAAATTTGTCGATAGATTTTGAAAAATTTGGAGCTATTAAAATTAGGAGCATCCAAAGTTTATGGAGATGTATGCATTTTTGAGTTATCGGCCCAAAATGGCTTTTCATTGATAATGGATTAGTTTCATCCAAATTGGAAAACGCTAAGCGACTCATCACATCACTTATGATGAGACTTGCCTGTTAAAATGACTCTTGCTTCTAAAATTGTTTTGTTTTATTTATTTACTTATTATTAATGTATATCCGCTTATATGTGCAACGCAGTCTATGCATAAGCAAATGCAAAAAAAATCCTGTCAACCGCAAAAAATTTGCAACTATTTCATTTAATTTGATTTATGAACGGCATTGAAAAATTTACAGTGAAATAGAAAATGTAAACAGAATTTACTATATATATAAATAAAAACAAAAAGCAAGTATTTTGAAGTCAATATTTTTAATACTGAAATCCTTTTTTCAAATACACTCCTCCTCTTATTCACTTTCTTGCTTTCCTTACTTACGCCTTGTATTATGCCAGCTCGCCGAAGGACATCCCGCCATGGCACGCAAAAAATTCTTGCTCAATTGTTGCATAAAAAGCAACGCAACGTAGTTTGTGGTGAAAGCATGTGACAATAGTGGCAGGATAATGGCGGCGGCAGCGAAAATAAAAGCCTCGCTGCTGCTGGCAGACATGCTGACGTTGTCCGTGACGCATAAGGCGTTGCCAACGTCCATTCAAGAAATGCTCGCGACCTTGCACCGTTAAATATACACTGTAAATATTCACATATTCACTGGCATATGCT
>NW_016193759.1:0-677 GCF_001687245.7 Rhagoletis zephyria | reverse complement strand
TGTGTGTGTGTGTGTGTGTGTGGGCTTATAGGCGTGCATATGCTCGTAGGCAAATGTCGAAAGATTAAAGTAATAAATTTTGCTTTACGCAAAAATTTAGTAATTTACGTTCCACCAAGTTAGTTTTTGGCTGCCAACTCTGCATGTATGTATGTATGTATGCGTGAGTTGGACGGTTCGGTATAGCGTGAATGGATATTTCAGTTAGCATAATTGATTTTTAAATCGCTCTTAATACGCTCGCTTTTTGGCTTTTTTGTGTCTTTAGATTTACTTAATTAAAATGTATCTGCTCACAAATTCTTGTTACAATGGAGATATTTTCGCTAGTTGCAAAGTGAGTCACTACATTGTTATGCTGACTCGTACCGTCGAACGCGTCTTCTAGTGTAACAAAATATGTCTTCAAGGCAAATAACTCACTCTGCGTGTTTTTCGGCTGAGATTTTACTAAGAAGAAAATTGTAAACGTGGGTTTCTTAATTTTTTGTTCAGACAGGTTTGACATGTTGTATGAGTAACTTATTAAATTGTAATTTAAAATCTCGAGAAAGTGCACAAAGAAAAAACTATTGTTTGCTATCATAGGATCTATTAATTCGTGCCAGCATCGCAAAACCATGGCGGCCGCTCAACTGGCTGATTCGTCGAAAACTGGAATATGCCTTTTTAATCTG
>NW_016193758.1:0-3242 GCF_001687245.7 Rhagoletis zephyria | reverse complement strand
TTTTTATATTTTTATAATTAAAAAAATTGAAGTTATCTATTATTTCTTTTATATCTTAGTTAACTTTAATATTTGCTCTATTTTCAGGTAAGTAATTCTCTTCTCAACAAAGGATTAATTTTGCTCTAAAATTTACTTAGGGTAAATTATTTCAACAAGTTAAAAGTGCTCCTATTTAAAATATAGGTAAGTTGGTCTTGTACTTGCTCTTGATAGTATACGGTGCCCTAAAAAGACTTCAGGGTAAGAAAAAATTTGTTCAGAAATGCACTTTCTATGCATCGAGGCTTAAAAAAAAAAATTTTTGCCTGAAGCCGATAGTAAGCTTGAAGTAGAGTTGACACACTCACAATTCTGCCCACTGCGGTTGTGACCAAACATTTCCATGGTAATCAGTTTTCTATATATGTATGTACATATGTTTTTTTATTTTTATTTTTGGATTTATTGGGGCTTATTCTTGTTTTCGTATGAAACGAAAATCATGAATTTTCCTATCATTTTCTATACAAAAATTTCAAATTTCGATTCGTACGAAAACAAGAATGCTCATTATTATTTATTATTAATAGAAAATTTCTATATAAATTAATATAAATTATATTTAGTCTAAAAGTTGTATTATTTCTCTTGTCCACGTATTTGGCAATACCACTGCACCTTCGCATTTTTCTAACCATGCTCAGAAATTCCATATTTAAAATATTTTATTGACATCAGAAAACAAAGAAAACGTTTTATGTATTTTCATTTCAATTATCGGAACAACAAACGTAAGCGCCCATATCTTCTCTTTTATGAACCTAAAATTCAGGGCGCGCCAGTGAATCTGTTCATTTTGATTTCAAGCAAACTTAGCAATGATTTCCTGTTCCATTAGGCCAATATGAAACTAATGGTGAACGCTTTATGCAAGCAGTTAAGAAATATAATGATCAGCATGTTGGAAAAAATAGCATCTTTAAAATATTTATCAATAAAAAGGAAGAAGAGAATTAGAAAAGTTATTATAAGAAAGGACTAATAGCACTTTTCTTAAAGTAATTTCTATCACTAATTATCATTACCATTCTTATTATTAACAAATAAATAATATCCGAAATGATATATTTGAAAATTGTGATAAACTAGCCGGAATAAAGTCATGAGAATGACCAAATGTTCAGCGAACTTAAAACTGAATGCTGCTGAGCAAGCGATTAAATCCGTTTAATTCAACGATAGCTTTCTTACCAATTTGTTCCTTAAACATAAAAACTATCAGTTATAACAAAAATTGTTGGTTTGGTTTTACTCCCCACACATGGAAAATGATGATTTCATATGAAATATTACATTAAAAAAAATCGTAAAAAGCATCCAGCTAAGTAATTTTTATTAGCTGGACATATAGCGGATGGCCCTTACATGTATATACCCTTATTTAGGTTTGCACGTTCAAACATCTGCCAAACACCCTGTATAAATATAATTGCTGTTATTAATTCATAATTTAATTCTAAATTAATTTTATTAAAATACTCGTAAATAGTTTATTTTGCTAAGCAAAACCATTGTGTTAACTAACCGCAAGAAATTCATTAAAAAAGGATATTTTTAAGATTTTCTTAATTTTAGATAAAATGACAGTAGTCAACTGAAAAGTCTAAATGATATACATATCAAATTCATGATTGGTAATTCTTAAAACCCAGTATGTTTAATTATTGGTGACATTTTCCTATTTCTAGAGAAACTGACGGCTTGTTTGACAATTGTCAAAATTTTGATTTGACATAATAATGGCATTTTAGAAGAGTTTTTCTTAGTTTTAGAGAAACTGATAATCCAGTTAAAAGCTGTAAATTTTTAAACTTTTAATTTAACATGAAATTCGTGATCAGCGTTCCTTAAAAATTTTTCGTTGTTGTACGATGTATGAAAAATCCATTTTCTTCATATAAAATACATAGCAAGTTTAAAAGCTCTAGCGCCACTATTTAATGTTAACCAACTCGAAAAATTTTTTTGTTCGATATCCTTCAGTTCCGGTTGGTGGCTCAACAAAATTTTGAACCACCCTAGTAAGGATATAAGCACCTATGTATATTTGAGGTACTTTTCATCATCACACAGACAATTACAAGTTCTTTAATATCCTCAACTTTGCGCCTTCTCTAATTAGCATAAAAAATTTATACCCGTAAAATGTCAACAGAAAGAAATTCGCCCAACGCAAGTTAATACGCACATGTTAGTTAATGCACATACGTGCATTTCCATATATACTAAGTGTATTTATAAATGTCTAGTTATCATACTGTAGGTACATTAGGGCGGACCAAAAATGCATATCAAAAAGTAAAGTAGTGAAATATTTTTCGATCAGAAAACTCTGTTTCTCTGCTGGAAACTTCCAATATTAATACGCAATTGTTTATTTTAAAATTTTTTTAGTACTAGCGATTTTTTGGTGGTTGTAGGTGTCACATAAAAAATAGTTAATATAAAAGAATTGTTAAATTAATGTTTAATTATTTTAACTGAAAGTCTCCTGAAGGTAAATAAAGTTTTCGATCGAAAAGTTTTGGTTTTCCAGAATTCTGTACTATTTCTACGAAAAAATGTGTTGTGGTTTTCAATATAAAATACATGGAAAACTGCGAGCGCTTTGAGCGTCCTCTAAATATTTTTTATTTCAAAATAAAAAAACAGAAGCAATTTTTTTCGGTATAGAAAAATGCTAGCTGGTGAGAGCATTAAAATTCCCACTTTATATTT
Source organism: Rhagoletis zephyria (assembly GCF_001687245.7). Classification (NCBI taxonomy): domain Eukaryota; kingdom Metazoa; phylum Arthropoda; class Insecta; order Diptera; family Tephritidae; genus Rhagoletis; species Rhagoletis zephyria. The sequence goes on along the minus strand of NW_016193758.1, from coordinate 482 downwards.
TTTTTTGGCCAACCCTAATGCACACACATACATTCTCTTAATGAAAAAATATCTATACATACATACATAAATACAAATTCATATTCGAAAATATATGTACATAAATATGTATATATGTAAGAGCACACATTAGGTGGCAATGCAACTAAATGTTTGAGCCACAAGGCCCCGCTCTGGCAGCTGGCAGTAGTTTGTAAAACTTTTTTGTCTCATTTACTGTTGGCGCACACAGTGTCGTCGTAGCAGTGGGGGGTGTCTAAATATCTACATCATAGATGGGCACACCAATACAGTCTCATTTTGTCATGGTATTCGTGAATCGCGCTGAGTAACAGTTGCCACTTTTCTATATTGTACAAAAGTGCGTCGTTTTTTGCGCGTGTTAGAAAACGCTCTTACAAATTTATATTTAATTTGTATTATGAACATGAAACGAAAATAATAAAATATAATAAAAAAATATTGAAGAAATAAATACAAAT
>NW_016193757.1:2236-3242 GCF_001687245.7 Rhagoletis zephyria | reverse complement strand
TCAAAAAACAAGCTCATTAATTAATATTTGTAAAGTTTTAGCTTAGATTTCTACCTAAATGCTGTTCAAAAAGTAACCAATTTCAAAATGCAAAATAAAATAAGTCGCTTTCTTACAAAAACACTTCCGTCCACCATTCTGTCCATCTCCTCCCGGTATGTCACCTTTCAATTGAACAACCGAAAAGTAAAGAAAGATGACAGACGAAAAGGCTTTGATACGGGTAAACTGTACGACTACCTCTACTGCCTGTACCTCCTCTACCTGAGCTTCCTCATCCTTCGAATGGGCGTGGCAGCGCTGGTAATCCACCGAATCATCATCACCTTTAACTTCAGCTCATCGACGCAGTACTTTGCCAGTGTCGACCCTCTGATCGGTCATATGCTCAAGGTGGGCCTCCTAAACCGCCACCTGGGCCTCGTCTGTGTTCCCTTCACCATGCTGCTACTGTTCGACCACTGGTTCTACTTTGGCGGCAGCAACAGTGGAGGAGGAGGAGATAACACCACCTATCGTCTACTTTACGACCTAACAGTCCTAAACAAGCGGAACTTCTTTCAGCTTAATCGACAGCAGCTAGGCGGCTGGAGTGAGCTGGCAGTACTAAAGCTTCAGGAGTGGCTTTTCAGCAAAAAGTCACAACAAACAACGAAACTAAAAGTGACCTCCTCTCCGCTCGCTTGCCTGCCAAATCTCCCACCAGCAATTCGCCTGCGAGCCGCCCTCTTCTCCTTGACCGCCGACCTGCTCATCGCCCTTCTCTTCGCCTACTTTGCCATTGCCCTCACCCTCTTTCTGCCCTACTCCTTCCTCCAAACTTCCTATCTGCAAAGTCTAATGTTGCGACTGTACTTGCTCGCCGAAATGAGCATAATGTCGGCGGCCACGCTGTACAAAGTACTGATCAGCCTCCTTCTCGGCCACCTCTTTGCACTGCTGGTGATGGTGCTCAGGCGACAGCAGGCGACCGCCACCGCCCAGTTGAAGCACCGAATTGAACTGG
>NW_016193757.1:0-2219 GCF_001687245.7 Rhagoletis zephyria | reverse complement strand
GAACTGGTGAAAAGAGGAAATGGAAAAAACAGTGAGGAAAAAACTTGCCGACTGCACAACCTGACCAGGATTTACCTCGGCTCAGCCTACCTTCCGCTGCACAGCAAAGTGGTGATGCACTGTCAACGAGCCAACGACCAGCTCTTCAGTCGGTCGCTCTTTTACTTCATCTCCGCCACGCTGGTGATGAACATCAACCAGGTCACGAGGCTAGTCTTTGAAACGATGAAACCGGAAATGAAGTTGCAAGCGCTGATGGGCTGCGTCTACCAGCTGGCCGCCATTGCAGTCGCCCTCTGGCCGATGGTCGCCACAGAAAGGGTCATGGTGGAGGCAGGACTGCAGCACTTCCGCTCACAGGTGTACCTTCCGACCGGAAGTGGAAATAGTGTAGCATTGAGCTTTAAACTGGCCGCCACGACTACCACTGACAGCCGAAAGCCGTATGCTTTTGCCTTCACCCTAGGCCCGCTGGGCCCTGTGACGGCCAAGTTCATTATGGAGGTAACAGGCCAACATGACTAAACTATTTTTACTTAATTTCATTTTAAAACTTCCTATTTTTAGCTTCTTACTTCATACAGTGCCTACCTTCTCTTCTCATTCAGTATTGTGATAAATGAAACCCAAAAGGAACAGGCGGCCGTTCTTAAAGCGAACTATGGCTCTTCTGCTGAAAAGAGCGTAGAAAAGATTAAAGCAATTTAAACAAAACTAGACATTGAAAAGCGCTTCAAAAAGTTCAAAAGGGATCATTTTGATCAATTGGTTGTTGTGAGGGGTAGCAGTAACTACAGTGTTAAAAAAGTGATTTGTGCAATGCCTTTTTTTGTAATGTTTTAGTTTGAAAACTCCAGTTATTAACTGGATTTAAGATTTATTGTGAATTTGCGCGTATCAAGTTTTTTTTAAATACGCTGCTTATAGCTTTGAAAATTTTTTTATTTTTAACTAGTTTGACAGACATCACTAGTAGTACTTTCTAAGTTAGAGCCTCTAACATATATGTCTCGGCTTGTTTCTGAAAGATATGAACAAAATATTTTCATGCACAACTCAAAGAGCTTTTTAGCACGTGATCTACCAGCCTGTATAAGTTTTTTAGTCTCACAGAGGGCGCCAGGGGTTTTTTTGTGCGGCAAATTGGAACGTTTATTTTTATTTTGGTAAAATGTTTATTCAAAGTTTTACACACTTTATTTTTTGTATTTCTAGCAATTTGGTGTTTGCGCAGTGAGCGGCAACCACAACACCACTACGCCAAATGTGTGGTGGGCCCCAAGCATGGCCTAAACTTGTCCGCTGTTCGGTTTTAAGGGCCACACTGGTTTAAAAACTTAAAGAGTTTGGTGCTGCTGAAAAATTTATTTCACTCATTTCAGCTGGTCCCTCATGAGTTACTCCAGAAAAACATTGTCCGTCAGATTCAACAGTTGTGTTGAACTTTTTTCTCTGATTCGAAGATTTTGGCGGATTTTGATGATTTTTTTTTGCAGGAGATATATTTTGACGTTTTTTTTTACGTTCTAATTAATAAACAAAAACATTGTCAGCAAAAATGCAAAAAAATATTAAAACATTAAACTAATTAAAATTGCCCTAATGAATTTTAGTACGCGTTTTGTATGTCACAGTGTTTTGTTTTGGTCAATACTGTTAATTGTAGTGCGCGTCAAAAAAGTGTTTTTTTCGCTTATAGCAAATGTGAACTGTTTACTGTCTTTTTTGCAAAAAACACTATTATTCATTTAATTATAGTGAAGTATATTTTCACAAAATTGTTTTTACACAATACATGCACATGCATTTTAAAAAACCTTGAGCCATACCTGCTAATAGTTTTTTTGAATTTTGTTTTTTTGAATTTTGTTTTTTTGAATTTTGTTTTTTTGAATTTTGTTTTTTAAAAAATTTTAATTTCAAGAATTTTAAAAATTCCATTTTCTATAAAAAAATATATAATAAAAAACTTTTTATAATAATTGTATTAATATTATATTTACAATTTTTAAATACGCTAGATTTGTAAAAATCAATTTTAATAAAAAACATAAACTTAAAAAATTTTAAGGTTTAACAACATATAATTTTTTATTTTATATACAATTTATACCATATTAATATGACAAAAAATTCTTTTGTTAGTACATAAGCTGAGACACTGATAAAACACAAGCATAGCTAGTTTGCCAAGTTGTTTGTAATTTATGTATAGTTTG
>NW_016193756.1:0-3242 GCF_001687245.7 Rhagoletis zephyria | reverse complement strand
CGTTACGCCTTAATGACTACGACAAAATGCAGACAACAAGTAGAAAAAATAAATAAACAAAAATAAAAAAAAAACACTAAAAACCAAAAACAGCCTTAAAATAGCAACTCATCATTAATGACTGACACCCCACAGCGTTGCCGCCTCTGCATTGATTTCTCAAACTCACATTTATATGTATGTGCACTCATACAACGCTGTGTGCTTTCAGGTGCTGCAAGAGTGTTTGTTGCGTGTGTGTGCCCGAAACGCCTGCGAAAGCCGCGCTTCGATTTTTTACGCTGCTGCCGGCTTCGCTGCATTGCGAATTGATTTTTTTTTGCAAGTCAAGTCTGCCATGAAATCTAAAATTAGATGTGAAAAGAAAAATGAGAAAAAAGTAAATTTAAAAAATATAACTACATATCTTGAAAAACAAGTAAGCGATAAAAATGAAAATGAGGCAGTAGTGTTGAGGCAAATAATTTTGCAAAATAAGTTTTCAGTTGTTTTAAGTTTTTAGTTAGGTAAAAAAGGGAAAAATGAGCTAAACAACTAAAAATATAATAGGGGTATTCATATAACGTGATAAACTGCCAACAAACGTAATAAAATTATAAATTCCGCCACGAGCAATTTCATCAAGCCTACCAATTCGAGAAGTTAGAGGACATCTCAAAAGTAGGGCTGAAATTTCTACTTAAACTCGCAAAAAGCGTTGACATCCTTTGTGATGTCTACGCGGAGAGAATTTGTTTCTTAAACCAAGAAAAACGCAAGAAAATCGAGACTTTTTTTTGAATTTAGAAAATAAATTCATATTATAAAGAAAATCGATGAAGATCTAATTTGAAAATAAACAAGAATATCTTTTCTTGATTTAGGCATTGATATACACTAAAATAAATAAGAATCTTGAAGTTTTTTGTTGGAAAATTATTTAATAAGGTTAAGTCGGAACAACGAAAATTTCAAACTTAGTACAAAAATTAGGAAAATTCGACAAACTAATAGGGGTATTCATATAACGTGATAAACTGCCAACAAACGTAATAAAATTATAAATTCCGCCACGAGCAATTTCATCAAGCCTACCAATTCGAGAAGTTAGAGGACATCTCAAAAGTAGGGCTGAAATTTCTACTTAAACTCGCAAAAAGCGTTGACATCCTTTGTGATGTCTACGCGGAGAGAATTTGTTTCTTAAACCAAGAAAAACGCAAGAAAATCGAGACTTTTTTTTGAATTTAGAAAATAAATTCATATTATAAAGAAAATCGATGAAGATCTAATTTGAAAATAAACAAGAATATCTTTTCTTGATTTAGGCATTGATATACACTAAAATAAATAAGAATCTTGAAGTTTTTTGTTGGAAAATTATTTAATAAGGTTAAGTCGGAACAACGAAAATTTCAAACTTAGTACAAAAATTAGGAAAATTCGACAAACTTTCACCAAAATGTTGAGCTTTGTAATTGATATTTTCAGAAACATTCTAAATATGCAGCTTTGTAACCCATTAAATTTTAGTGTAGCAAAGTGCAAGTCTGAGGTCCGTTCATTTTTGAAATCTTTTTCGGGGAAGGTGTTGCTTATTTTATCCATACGAAAAAATTGTCGAACATACTTTGTATGGAAGAAAATGCGTGAACGAAAAATTGCCAAAAATCAATTGTAAGTGCTAGCTGCTTAAAACTTGCACTTTGGTATATTAAAATTTAATGTACTACAAAATTGCATACTCAAAAAAATTCTAAAAAATCTACACCGAATGGGCCTTGCGTGGAGACGGAACCAAAGCGAATGAGCCTGGTGGTAAACGAGTACACGGCGAAGTATCTCCTGCACTAACGCGAGAGAAATATTACTCGAACGACGTAAGGCGCTTTTGACATTTGTGACAGCGAGTAATGCATGAAACGGTATCTTAAAATACAGCGACTGCGCTGGCTGTGAGGAACTTGACATCAGTCGAAGGGGACGAAAGAGGGACGACTGGCGTGTTATGTTCAACTCGGCGCTTATAGCGCACTCAACAGGACGAGTCAAAAATGTATTGCGGGAAAATATTCTACAGTCTAATAAGATCCTATTGAGGCGCTCTAAACGAGATGGCTCATAGTGAAGCACTAATACCTTTTTTTAAATTTTGTATCGAACTCAGAGCCTTGACATCTTTATTTAAGATCTATTTATCGCCTTAATAGTCTTTGTTTATCAATTTAACTAGGAATGCCAATGTGTTCCCTATGCTAATATGAGCAGTCTCTCAAACCCCATGCCCCCACCTAGTGGTACGAAAAAAGTGTACATACGTAGCATTGCAGCACTTGGGTTCTAAGTTAACGAAAGTCTAAGAACGAACATAATTTTAACTTAATGCATTTTAAGATCTGTCTACTTTGCATCACAGAGGCTTTGTAAAAAATTATCACCACATTTTTATGAGAAATTTCACTGCAAATCAATAACCAAAAATACGCAGATTTGTTAATATAAAAAATTCAACTCTTAGCATTGCTTGTATGAGTTTCAAAAATATTTTATTAATAAAACTTTCCACTTAAATAGTATTTATTTGCATTCTCAGACAGTGAGTACTCGTATGTATTAATGTATGTGTGTACATCATTGAGAAGTGTGAATTATTTCCCACAATTAGTCTAGCGAAATTTCTAAAGTTGGATTTGAAGGTTGTACTTTATTTACATACGAGTAAGTTTCTCTGAATTACATACATACATACATATTTGCATACAGCCTAAAGTGAGGTAGTAAATTAAAAAAAAAAAACAACGACAAGCATTTATGTACTATGTAGAATACGACTATGTTGAGTGCTTAAATAATAAAAAATACAAGTTTTCTAACATACTTTCCTAGACGCATAACTAACACTTGAAGTAAATTTGTATGTATGTAGTATGTATGCATATGATTGATGTGCGAAAAAAGTGATGCTAGCGTTAATTTGATATACACACAATTAGTTGTTGTGCGTTGAAATAGCATTTGCAAAAGCAACAAAAATAAGTATGATTGTAGCAAAAATTGCTGCCTCTTATGAAAAAAAATTCAACACAAATTTTTACTTATTTGCCTATCCACAGTGGCGCTCACTTATTTCTGAGTCATACTATGCGCTCGTTGAATAAGTACTTCAATTGTGGATTTGAAAAATTGCAGATAGGGCCAGCTACATACATATCAACGATGCTGTCAACAGTAAAGAAAAAAGCGTACCAAGCAGATAAACGGCT
>NW_016193755.1:0-3243 GCF_001687245.7 Rhagoletis zephyria | reverse complement strand
GAACTTTTGATCCTTGATTTAATTTGGCAGCAATTTTGGTATAAAAAAAAGCTTATTAACATATATTTTTTAATTATTTTTCAAAATCATCATGAAAATTCCTTCAAATCTCTTTCTAGGAATAGTTCGGAACCAGTGCCCTTCGACACTAGTTGGAACTAGTTATTAATTTGGCTAAATTGAATTATGACGTCGTAGATTGGCAAAATCTCTCACTATGCGGTGTGCACTCAGGCACATTTTGACTTTTTTCGTTGCTAAACCCATAACTTGCTTCTAAAAGTTAAATATCTAATCTTAAAAAAAAAGCAAGTTCGCCTGGGCCACACTGTAGAAGTGAAACTTACGTTACTTATCTATCTATACATACACACATCTGCTTTTGTTTAAGGTTATATTTTTTCGCTTTTTTTCTATCAATGTAGACCCCTACCTCTACCACTGTTCGTTTTAATAACATTCATGTTATTATGTTCTTCCAATATCTTCATTTTTATTTTCATACTCTATCGATATAACGTCCATCAAAATATCGATAACAAAATCGATGACAAATTCGATAAGAATTTCAATAGCAACATCGATAATACCATTGGTAGCTAAATCGATTAGAAATCGATACAAAAATCGATAAATATCGATAACAAGAACCAAATCGAAAAATATCGATAACAAAATCGATAAATATCGATAAACAAATCGTTATATATCGGTAACAAAAGCGATAAATGTCGATAACAAAATCGATAAATGTCGATAACAAAATCTATAAGTGTCGATAACAAAATCGATAAATGTCGATAACAAAATCGATAACAAAATCGATAAATATCAATAAAAAACCGATAAAAATGTCCATTATTTAATCAATAAGTCTCGAGAATCTCGAAAATCTCTAAAATCCCAAAATAGTTTGCTAGATTGAGTCTCTGTGTTTCTCTGTATATCCTACCCTCTTTAATTACCTTTATTTTAATCTTTCTTCCCCTATCTTCATCTTTACTTTTATAGGTATCCTCATCCTCATCTTTGTTTTTACTTTTATGTTTATCATTTTCTTCATCAACATATTCCCCCTCACCTTTGCCCTTATATAGATAAGTAAAGTTTTTAAATTTACCTTGGTCTTCGTTTTTACCTTTATCTTTACACATCTTTGTTTTTGTTTTTGTTTTTATTTTTACCTTTGCCTTTATAATTTTCTTTATCTATGTACGTACTCACCTTTACTTTCATTCTTTTATTTTTATTTCTAAGTGTTATACTTTAACCTTTTATTAGCAAGTTTTTGTTAAATTCATACCATATGCATACTCACACGAAGTACTTGTTTCAGCCCCAGCCATTTCCGTTGCACCATTTCCGTTGCATCATGTTCGTTGCATACACACAAGAAGTACTTGTTTCAGCCCCAGCCATTTCCGTTGCTCCATTTCCATTGCACCATTTCCGTTGAATCATGTCCGTTGCATACACACAAGAAGTACTTGTTTCAGCCCCAACTATTTCCATTGCTCCATTTCCGTTGCACCATTTCCGTGTGCAATTTCCACTGAATTTGCCAATTTACTCCCACCCAACCAACCGCCGCTAAAGAGGTTTCATTTCAAAAAGATATTGTTGAAAAGTGAAAAAACCAAAATTTTTCAGTAAATACTGAAACAAAATTAATGAAAGTTAATTAGTAATTTTGTATTAAAATATAAAATAGGATAAGTTAAAAATTTTGGTGAAGAGGCGTGACGCTTCCCACTTATAATAAAAAGTTTATCTCCGTAACCACTTTGCTAATCTCGATAGATGCATTGCCAGTAATAAGCATATAAGCATCTTTAATAGTTTCATCGTCCACATTTATCCTTGGTTTATAGCCACTTTGTCCTGATGACCCATCACAGGATCATCAAATCCCATTTATTAATCAATGTTAGTCGCTCTGGCCTTGATTTCAACTTTCCAAAACGACTGTTGTTAAACAATGTATTCATTGCATATAGGTTTATATACGCAAATAACTAATCATGAAAAGCTTTCCTACCTGTTACACATTTTGCATATTGAGGAGAGAATGTCAGGACGAACGACGTAGCACTCAACGTTAGAGGAAACTCCTTCGATACTCTGTACGACCTTAAATGGGCTTACCTGAAAATGGGCACACATTGGTCTGCTTCCTGCAGACTGGATTCGAATACTGGAAAAATGGAGTTCGTTCCATCTACCTGGATGGCAGAGTTGAAGAAGGTGTATTCTGTCAGAAGCTCTCAATAAATGTTTCGGCAACGGCTATTAGGCAGACAATGACATTCTCTTTTGTTGGCTGTTCTATCAGACTATAGTTTGCAATAGAGCGAATCCATGGACTTTATAGACTTCTCTCCGCCGTATTTGACCGGTTGGACGGAGACTACGTATCGGAGCCCTGTGCATATCCCTACATCGGTCACTATGGGTGTTATAGATCCAAAACTGAAATATTATATTTGTGACTTTTGAGGTTTAGCGGAAAATTTCTTAGTCTTGACATTATTGTGAGCGCTTCGTTTCCCTTAATATCAGGATTTCCACCACTTCTTTATATTTCCGCAAGTTGTAAATATCAGCAGCAACAATGACAAAAAAACGTCATACTACCATTTTACTACTTCAGCGGCAGAAGTTATGCCTCAGTTGACATTTTCACTAAGCCAATACCAAGTGATGATATACATACATACATATGTATATACATATGAATGTATGCTTGTATATTGTATGGGCATAACTCTACGTATTCAGCGCGCTTTGAGAATTGTTTGATACCTTCAATTACCCCCTGGCGCATTACAATTGCGGCTGCATGTCTCTCCGACTCTGTTTACTGATCTCCCCAAGCGACATTTATTAGCTGAAATATTTGCACACCTCTGCGACAAGTTAGTCACACAATAGGAGCATTTCACCTTAAGTAGCTAAGTTAAGAGGCTTGTGCCAGTATGCGTATGTAACATTGTACCGAGGAGAGTGACAGCATTACAAAAGCGTACAGGTATGTATGAATTGCACGCGCTTTTATGTGTAACTACACGATAACTCGAGCAAAAATTGAGATATCTCAACGAAATTTGGTATGTGGGTTTCCCTTAATCCAAGTTGGTATTGAAAATGGGCGAAATCGAACTTTAACCACGCCCACTTCCCATATAACGATAATTTCCAGAAACACGAAAGCTGCGATATTTTAGTAACTACTGAAGATAATTC
>NW_016193754.1:0-3243 GCF_001687245.7 Rhagoletis zephyria | reverse complement strand
CCGGCATGTCCTTTCGGGTGAGGGTGACGGTGGTGGTGACCAGCGCCCCGGCGGTCACCCGCCCACCTTGCTCTCCGTCATCGAGCACCTCGGCCTTCACCTCGACGGTNTGGCCGGCATGTCCTTTCGGGTGAGGGTGACGGTGGTGGTGACCAGCGCCCCAGCGGTCACCCGCCCACCCTGCTCGCCATCATCGAGCACCTCGGCCTTCACCTCGACGGTCAGGAGCGGGAGGTGGCGAAGGAAGGCCACCACATCGCCGTACTGGCGGTCATCGAGGCGGCGGAGCATCGCCCGCCGCTCCGCTTCGCCCTCCTCGCCGAAATCGGCGCCCAGGCGGGCCAACGCCGCCAGCCCTCCAATCCGCCCTCGCTTTCGACTGGACAGGAAGCGCAGGTCGTGCTCGGAAAGGTGCGGCACCTGCAGCAGCGGGCTCTTACCGGTGGGCGGAACCGCCTGCACGAGGGCGGCATAGAGCTTCATCGCCGCCTCCAGCGTCTCCAGGGTGGGCGAGTGGGAGACATGGCCGTTGGCCGCCAGGCCGGTCAGCTGCGCCGCGCACTGCACAAACTCCTGCAGGAGGTAGGGGCACTTGCTGAGGAGGTACTGCTGGTCCGCTTCCAAGGGAGAGGAGGAGGAGTTTGGGGAGGAGGCGGAGCTTTCAACGGGTAGCGGCACGCGGTAAAGGTGCGCATAGAGCAGCGCCCGCGCCTTGACTGCGTACGGGTAGCAAAGGGGCGTGTCGCGATTGGGGCCATTATTCTCCGCCTGTGTCAGAGCCGACCCCGAGGGGGCGGCCCCGCCCCCGCCGCTGTTGGTGACCAGCGNCAAAGGGGCGTGTCCCGATTGGGGCCATTATTCTCCGCCTGCGTCAGCGCCGACCCCGAGGGGGCGGCCCCGCTGGTGGTGACCAGCGCCTTGATCAGCCGCGGCACCAGCCAGTTGTCCGACTCGCGCACCGCCACCTCCCCGCCGTTGGAGACGGGGTCAAACTCAAAGGCGCCGCTGAGGACCTTGAGGACGCGAGCGGGGTTCATGCCGGCCGGCGTGCGGTGGATGTAGAAGAAGAAGAGCTGCGTCGTGTCGAGGAGGACCTTGAAGCCGCCGTACTTGCTGCTGTTTGCCCACCAAAAGCGAACCACCAGAGGGAGGCCGATGAGCAGGGCGGCCACGTAGACCAGGAGGACGAGGAGGGAGTTCTCCTCGGCGACGATCCACGCTGGGAGGGCGATGCCGAAAGAGGTCGCTCCTGGTCCGTCGGGATTACCAAATTCCTCCCAGTTTCGACNTTGAGGACGCGAGCGGGGTTCATGCCGGCCGGAGTGCGGTGGATGTAGAAGAAGAAGAGCTGGGTGGTGTCGAGGAGGACCTTGAAGCCGCCCCCGTACTTGCTGCTGTTTGCCCACCAAAAGCGAACCACAAGAGGGAGGCCGATGAGGAGGGCGGCCACGTAGACCAGGAGGACGAGGAGGGAGTTCTCCTCAGCGACGATCCACGCTNAGTTTCGACGGGCAGTGTCGTCGGTGAGGGCGGCGTAGGCCTTGGAAATGCGCATAAATAGGCGCGGGTCGCCCGTTTCCGGCCGGTCCGGGTGGTAGAGGAGGGAGAGGCGGTGGTAGGCCTTCTTCGCCTCCGCCTTGGAGGCGCCCGCGTCGATGCCGAGGATGGCGAAGGGGTCAAAGGTGGCGCCGGCGGTGGCTGCCTGGGCCTCCAGGTTCTCCGTGTAGACCACGTAGGCGAAGGCGAAGAGGGCGAGCCAGGAGAGGATGATGGCGATTTTGCTGAAATTGTGAAGAAATGGGAAAATAGAAATTAGAAATGGTATACAAAAAAGAGCGCTTCGATTTCTCACTCACATCAGTCGCTGCTTCACCGCCTGCCGAGGCTCCTTTGCCTTGAGGTGGGCGGCCTTGCGCTGGCAGGCCTCGCAGAGGCATCGGCCTCGTTTCGGCTTCTTCAGCCGAGATTTGCCCTCCTCACTTTTGCCCTCCTCTTCAATGTCGCTAAGGTCCTCAAAGTCCTCTGAAGAAGAAGAAGTTGTGTTTGATGACGAGGACCAAGAGGGCCAGAAGAGACAGGTGGCGGGCGTCACTACCAGGACCATGAAGGCGAGCACGAAGCAGTGGAAGGTGGTGCCATTTTCGTCGTACTGAAACTTGGCGCCCGCCATCGTGGACTTGGTCAAGAACTTTAGTTTTTCGCCGATAAACTCTGGTAGAGAAAAGAAGAGGTGAAAAGTGAGACACGTCGACTAAGCAAAAACAGCAGCAAATCTTACAGCTTTTGATGTGTGGAAGAGCTGCTGATGATGATGCTGAAAGTGATGGTGTGATGGTAATGGACACAGGTCCTCAACTTCAGCTTTGAGTCTTCAAAGCAGAGAGATCTGATCTGTAGAACCAGAAAAATGTGATCAAGATGAACAAATTAGCTTTTGCACAGATGAATTATGAGAGCGAGTGAGAAAGTGGAAAGAAAGAATGACAACAAGTGACAGCTGTACAAAGAGAGAGAGGAAAAAGAGTGACTATTTCGCCTCTGGTAGCACACCGGTGCGGTGGCGGCGGCGCCGGCGCCTCGGGTGGGCGGAAATAGCCTGAAATCACTAAAAACAACCGATTTGACGAGGTGACCCACTTTTTTGTTCTTACACTTTTCAGTATAACATTACAGAGAGTAAACACTTTGGTAAATAAAGAGACGGGGAGGAGGATAAAGTACATTAGGTAGTTGAGTAACTGATATAGAATAGGTTAGGGAATAACGGTCGACTGGTAGGCTGGTAGATGAGCATATTTAGGAAGTGGCGTCAAGAGTAGCTGTAGCAGCAGCTTCGCCGGCGGTGGCGGCGGCGGTGGGAGCGGTGACTTCGTTCCCCTCCTCGTCCTCGTAGATAACCTCCACGGGCGTCAATTGGTCGGGGCTGTTTCCCAGCTCGAAAGCCGTTCCTCGGTAGGTGGTGATCACAATCTGCGGCTTGGAGGCTTGGACCGCCTGCCCGTCCTCCGAGGTGGGGTGCACCACCAGCACGTTGATCAGCTGGAGAATGTCCGGCACGGAACCCTCGCCGCCCGGAACGAGGGACGCGGGCACCGATTCGCCCAGCGCCGGCACCAGACAGAGGCTGGCGATCATGCGGCGCAGCTGGCCGAGGCGGACCTCCAGCTGGTCGATCTCCTCCTGATGGCCGGCGTTCTCCACCTTCACCTCGGCAATTGCCGAACGCAGCTCGTCCATGCGGTG
>NW_016193753.1:3123-3243 GCF_001687245.7 Rhagoletis zephyria | reverse complement strand
CAAGATATACACATGTAACCATAAGTGGGCGTGGCTACGCCCATTTTCGTAAAATCTATAATATTCTTATTTTTCGTCTATAACTCATTGCAAATATCAATTTTGAGTGAATTATCTTTA
>NW_016193753.1:0-2982 GCF_001687245.7 Rhagoletis zephyria | reverse complement strand
CTGATCATTTATGTATACATTTGTCTATATCTATCTCGATTCGTTTTGCCTGTTACAAACAACCGTTATGTGAACAAAGTTATAATACCCTTGTGCACAAGTGCGCTCGGGTATAAAAAATGGTCAAATAAATAATTCGGTATTAATATTGGAAGTCTTCTGAAGAGAACCACAGTTTTCGGATCGAAAACTGTTGATATTCAAGAATTTCATACCAGTTCTACGAAAAGTTGTTTTTTTTACCATATAAACTACATGGAAACTTTGAGCGCTTTGAGCACTCCTTAAATATTTTTTGATAAAAAAAAAAAAAATAGGGGTATAGCTTTTTCGGGATAGTTTTTTCGCCTAGGGGGTGGCGGCATTTAAATTCCGACTTTATTTTTTTGGACCACTCTAATGTAGGTGCCCACATGGTTTTTATTTATAGAATATTCCTATTGGAATTTTTCCTTTTCACTTTTTTGCCACACTTTCTCATCGTTGAAGTTAATAGTTTTACTATTTTCTGTTCAGTTGTATATTTACTATTCACTCTTTTATGCATTTGCATTTTTTACGTTTTAATTCGATTTTACTTGTTACGTTCTATTATGAGTAACTCAATTTCAATTTAGCAACGTTTACCAATTTTAACCTTTTTAGTGCATAAAAATCTAGTTAAAGTATAACAATTTTATGAAAAGTTGGTGTACCGTAGAATAAACTAGAAACATTATCTAATTTTTACTTTAGTTCTGCACATCTGTACATAGTTATGTAGTACCTGTGTACTAGGGTGAGGGTCTCGGGTTTCCAAACCGATCTATAGGCACTTTTTTTGAAATCCTGATTTTTCGAGCGTGAAATAAACCGGATTTTTTTAGTCGAACAACCCGGTTTTTTTATTTATCTCATACAAGTGTTGACCAATTTTAAAGTTCAGTATAAGTTATGAGTTTTTTGTAGCTTTCAAGGCTTTTTTCAGTTTAAGGGAAAGCCCGAAACAGTTTTAAAATTATATCTAAGTTACTTGGGGATGAACAGTATATCATATTTGATTCCAATTAAAGGTCTGCAAATATACCAGCAGAAATACTCTTCACATGTGTACATGAGTAAATGGAACATAAATTTTAGAGTACTAAAAAAGATAGGAAGAAAAAAAGAGAACATCATAAATTTGAATAACTGAGCAATGTTACTCAACAGTGCTCTGCTACATAAAACACTGTTTCGCTTTTCCAAAAGACTTGAGTATGTTGATTGAATTCAGCAGTATTTGAAAACTTCATAGGAAGTATACGAATACTTATGAAGTTTTTTCTTTCAAAATGTTATCATTTAACATAATGTTAAGAAAATTCATAAATTTTATTTTCATTGTCGAAATNGGTTCAAGAAAAATGCTTTGACGGATGAAGAAGCCTTTGAGGCCTAAAAAGATAATATCGTCCGATTCATCTAGAACAAAAATCCTTCTACATTAGGGCGACGAAACGACATACATATATGTATAAAGTTTTCACTTGAATCACCATTAAAAGCTCTATTGGCCCTTACATTCGGCTTTTGATAGGGGAGTCTCCTGTGAACCGATTTTTTCCATACTTTTGGCCTAATCCTAAATATTTCGGTACCGAGTATCGATAAATACTTAAAAGTATATGGCCGAGCTTTTCCTCATATTCGGTTTTTACTTCCTGATGTTTGTCAGTGTCTGCCGAGGGTCGAGCGCTGTTTGAGGAAGCTTTTTTTGATGGTGCCTTTGGACCATAGACCTTCCGAGTGGCAGTAGGCTATCTAAGCACTCGGCTACCGCGGAGCACTACTCAAATCCGAAAAAGTCAGAAAAAATGCAATAAAGCAACAAAATAGTTTGTTTTATTTTTGCTTCATACCAGCAGAAGAATTTTCACTGTATGACAACTATGAAAATAAAACCGGTTTATTCGGGTTTTTCTTAATTTCAAAATCGGTAACCGGTTTTTTCAAATTGAAATTTTTCGAATTAGTCGAAAACTGGTTTTTGAAAAAAAGCGAGTAATTCAACACCATAGCGTGTACACTTGAGGCCATAAAAAACGTTGGCTACTGTAGTTCTTCAGTTACGTGTACTTCTAAAGTTGCTTTTATTTAAATTACATATGGGCAGCATTTTGAGAACAGAGAATTATGTCAACTGCTTTGTTTATATTAAAATTGTTATTGACGGAGGTTTTCCTACCTTTGTTAAGCTTAGATGTATAACGCAAATATCATATTTATGTATTTCAGGATGTTTTTGATTTAAAAAAAGCTTTCTCAAACGGTCATAGATTTGTAGCGAGTGATTTAAAGATATTGGGCCTTAAGAATAAAAGCTAAGCAAGTGCTTTTTCTCGAAATTTCAGACCTTTTACTCAGTTTATTCAAACAAATTTAGATAAAAGGTCTGAAATTTTAAGAAAAAGCAATTGCTTATTTCTTATTCATAGGGCTCGTTGTCTTTCGAAATAAAGCTAATAGGTTTTTATTATACAAATACATTTTATTTTTGAAAATTGTTATTAAAAAACAAGAGATCAGCAGTTCAATATTCTCGAATATATATGTGTACATTAGTATCTTTAACTAGCTGTTGGTGGGGTTCGATAAGAAGCCTTTACAGGCTTATGCATTCCTTTTAAGTGGTGGTACTATGCCCTATAACATGTGAAAAAACCCTATAATCTGTAATTATAAAATAATCTCAGATTAAACCTATAACTTTTCGGTATCCAACTTAGTTTTGTCGATTATTTTTGTGAAGAAATGTGAAAGTGAACAAAAACTGATGCTAGTAACGAAACGAGATTTGTAAAGGTATTTTTTAATAAAATATTAAGTTTAAATACGTTTAAATTGCTAGTTTAGCAGAAAGAAGTGATCACATTAGCACAGAGAAAAAATTGAACTTTTCCTTGAGTTATGAGAAAAATAAGCACAACAAATTTGACAGCTAATAGTCCCAGGTTTGTCCAT
>NW_016193751.1:0-3243 GCF_001687245.7 Rhagoletis zephyria | reverse complement strand
ACTTGATACTTTTCCGACTGACTTTAATTGATATTTGAACATACATTTGTACGTGCAATTCTTCTTGACCATAGCAGTTTTTCTCTTTGAATCGTTGGAGAATTACAATTTTGCATTTACTGTAGTGTAGAGACCGGTGTGGATCCGATCCGCGTATNATCAGGTCAGGTAGTCAAAACAATGCCAAATTTTTGATTACATTGGTTTACATAGTGCATGTGCATATCAATAGCTGAGTTGAAATTCGACCTATTTCGGCAGCCTGTTCGAAAACGCACCATCTCAGAAAACTTTTCCAAGTACACTCTACTTCAAAATTTGATTGAAGAACGCCCTATTTCAGAATTTTCTTAAAAACCACCCTATCCCAGAATTCGGTTGAAGAACTTATCTCCGATTCGGTTAAAAATCGCCCTATCTAATAGGACTGAAATAGGGCCTTTTTGAATCGGCAGCTGAGATAGGGCGTTTTCAGTCAAATTCTAAAATAGGGCGTTCTTCAACCAAATTCCGAAATAGGGTGTTGTTGCAAAATTTTCTGAACTGGCTGCGGAAATAGCTCGAACTTCCACTCAGCCATAAGTACATATCTGTGGACATTTGAAAAAAAAAACTTAAGTCTATCTTTCACGGACAAAAAAGCATATGTCGGCAAAGCTCTTTTTACCGTCAATGCAGTCATTTTTTTTTTAATTAAAACATGCAGTTGTTGCAAACAGAAACATTTTTAACGGTTGCAAATAGCGATAAAATAATTTAACATGTCTTTCGAATTGCAACATTTTTCTCTTTGTCGTTAAAATATGTTTTGCCGATTTATGCTATTTTGTATGTCCGTTAAAGACAGACTTAAGTGGTTTTGTCAAATTTCCGCAGATATGTACATATATTTTTTATTAGCTGTCATTTGTTTTAACCGAAATTAAATTTGTACTTTTCACAAGGGTGAAATATTTTAGAAACGAAAAACCAAATAAAAACCCATGATTCAATAATTAAAGGTTGGCTCACTAGTGGCATTCGAGTTTTGATACTCCCTTAACTCTCTTACAAAAGGTTGCACACACACCATGATAAAAACATTACAAGGTACATTCATTCTCTCAATTCGTCGGCCATGATTTTTTATCTGACGTTTGCCAACATTTTAAAATCATATAAAATTGAGAATAAAAAAACTAAATTGTTCACGATTGTTGTTGTTTGAGATTGAAAATGAAAATGTGTGTGTGAGTTTGAGTTTTGAATTTTATAATTATATTCAAGGCGAATTAATATAAGGAGGTGTTACTAGCTCAGCTGATTTTGTGTATGTGTTTCCCCGCACGGCTTCTGATATCAAATTGAAATTTTTTTTTTTAATTTCTACACACCCTCTTACAGATTTTCACAGTTTATGCCGCCAAAGCAAAAACAAAATACATGTAAATTTTGTTTTTGTACTCCTGCTATCGCCCTATATTGATTAGCCTTGATTATATTGTTGGCAAACGTCAGACTGCCTCTCAATGGTTTTACGTTGTTATATTTTTATCATGCATACACACAGTGCCTTGCTAAGGGAGCCGATTTTGTCAAGAGGGAGCGAGAAAACTGTTTTCTGAGCAAATCCTTTATTATTGAGTCACGATCAAAATGAATTTAACAAAGTGTGATTGAATTTGACATTGCTCTCATACGAACCATGGCCCAAATAAGTAAATTTTAAGCAAAAAACAAAACCGACTTCAATTCTCATTAAAAAAAAATATATATATATATGCATATTTCATGATCCAATAATGGGAACTAAACCAGATTAGTATGGGACCACCTCTGAGACACTACCTTTCCGATGCAAAAAGAATTATTGAAAGCGGTTGTCGTGGTCCAAAGTTATGCGGTAACATACATAAAAATCAATAAAAAAATTAAATAAATTATTAAAATTAATTATTATTATTAAATAAAAAATATTTCGACGAACTGATAACCTCCTCCTTTTTTGGAAGTCGGTTAAAAAAATGTAGTTCCTTTTAATGACATTCGTTGCTGTTGTTAACTATTTGACTTTTAATAAAATTATGACATTTCATCAAATTCATGTTGCCCGATCGCTTAGATTTTTAGATCGCAAGATTGCATTCAAACTAAGAAAACGAAAAAATTACAGCATAATGCAAGGCCAATGATAATACTCACAATTTATGAAACTTCCAAAAATTTTGTTCTCCGTCAAAAGTTGTTTATTGAAACTACCTTCTTTTTTGTATTATGATACGAACCATCATATAAATTCAAATTGAAAAAAATTTGTGTGAATTTTGAATCGTTTGTATATATATGCTTTGGCCGCACTGAGTGGTCAGTCACACCTTGTTTAATACACATTGATCATGATAAAAACCATCGTGAAATTATACCAGGGGAAATAATAAGAGCAAGAAAAAATTTGTTTATTAATTTGAGACTACCTTATTTGAAAATATGCCTTTAAAATTATGTATCAGATAGCCGAATGACAGAACATAAAGTGGGAAAGCTGTTTTATAACTTCACCTGTTTAATGCGCCATGAATGAAAATAATATTCAGAAATGTTCTTTTTAGTGTAAGAGCCCCTTGCTCATTGGGAAAATACTTGCGAATTTCGTTGCCAGCTACCACTAATATACATACATACGTACGTGTGTACAAACCATTGTAATGCAGGTGGTTGATCTCCTCCCGTCGTGAAGCGGAAGCGATTATGTCCCATTGACATGAAAATGAAAATATTTGTCTTTTTTAACGCAGGACTCATTTTCAAATCATAATATTTAAACAAAAAAATAAATGAAAACAAGTAACTTTTAGCAAAAAAAACCGACTTCAATTCTCATATAAAAAAAATATATACATATATCTCATGATATTAACCAGATTAGTATGGGACCAAATCTGAGACACTACCTTTCCGATGCATTTCCGAAATCGGTTGACGTGGTCCAAAGTTATGCGGTAACATACATAAAAAAAAATAAAAAATAAAAAAATAAATAAAAAATTAGAAAAATAAAAATATTCCGACGAACTGATAACCTCCTCCTTTTTAGAAGTCGGTTAAAAAAACTAAGAAATAGCGACGTAATTTAAGTGTTTTATTAAAAAAAAAAATATCAAACTAAAAAATATTGTTTCGCCAAAATAACACTTCTATTTTCATATTTACATTATTGTATTAAAAATCCGTATGTATTAGTTATACATACATTATTTCTTTAAA
>NW_016193750.1:0-3243 GCF_001687245.7 Rhagoletis zephyria | reverse complement strand
CAGCCTGCAGGCCAAGACGAAGGCGCTGGACTGTTCCTTTTTTTTATTGTTTTATTGTAGTCCTTACTGAACAACATCGCTGATGTGGCAAAATGTGAATTTAGGTGCGGCTCGCTTCAAACATAACCAATTGAAAGCGTTAACGGGGCGAAGCCGGTAGGTGGGTCACCTGAAATAGCCAAATAGATAATTCCATGGACCTTCTGCGTGCTCGTAATTGCACATGAAGGTACATTAGCGTGGGCCGAAAACCCGCTTTTTAGAATTTTGATTATTAATAGCAAAAATATGGTTCCTTATGCTCTAAAAATAATCTATGTGAAAGATGGCAATTTTTGGTCAATATCTTACAGGCTCATCCAAGTCCATCAAAGTTCAATGTGCTCAAAAAATATAAATTAATAAATAAAATAATTACTACATTTTTTTTACTAAAATTCAATTAACTTCGAAAGTATTAGTCCTACATTATTTGGTAAACTGACATTTTTTGTAGAGGAACGAAGTAAGCTTAAAAAAAAAGTTGTTTAGCACTTGGGCTTTGATGGACTTGGGCGAGCCTAAGATATTGACTTTCACACAGATTGTTTTTAGAGCATAATGAACCATATTTTTGCTAGTGCCAATCAAAATTCTAATAAGAGCGGATTTTCGGCCCACGCTAATGTAAATATATATATATATATATACATATGTCACATACATAGATGTAAATAATTATGCACATACGCTTGTTTACATACATATGTACGTACATACGTATTATGACACGTATTTGCATGGGTATAGATTACGCAATATTTAAGCTAATTAATCAATTACGCAATATGTTGGCGCTTTGTACTCCTTGTTGATAATAATCACTTTGCTCTAATTTGCTTATGTGCAATGCAATTAAATCACTGTGAGCGAAAATGAGGTTCTATAGGTGAGTATGTATGTACATTGTATAAAGTATGGCATGCGCTTATGCATATCGAGCCCTAGCCGCCAAAAGGGCGTAAGCGACAAAATGTTCGACTTTCTGTTTTTGACAGAAAGCGTTTTTTTTTGCCACCATACGCAAAAGCTGTCAAATTTTCAAAGTCCTACGAAGTACCGTTACAAAGTTATAGCGAAATTTTTCATTGTACAGGGGAATTGCTACCATTTTGTGTGAAAGTTTTTAAGTGCCTCTATTTTTCTTCCAATTATGGACTATTTACAAAAAAGGGTATATATGTATATATACATATATTTGTGATGGATTAGGATTTTTATCAAGAGGATGAAAATACAACACAAGTACATAAATATATAGTGTTAAAACTTAAACAGACGGCAGCGGTGATCCGGATTAACTCGGACTTAATCCGGATCAACTGCAGTTAATACCCGAGTTGATCCGGATCAACGCTGCCGTCTGTTTACGCTTTTAAAATACTTGGTTATTGCAGAGCTTAACTAAAGGCGTACTCGTCCCAATTCTTCTGAAGAATTAGTAGAAGAGGAAAATTCTGTGTTAGTTTCTTAAAACATTGCACTCCAATAAGGCAAGAAAGGCTCAGGGGGGGCTCGACCCTATTAAGCCGGCATTTCAGGGTACTATTTTATATATATATAAGGAAAATTTGAAAGTTAGGGGGGGGCTCGAGCACCCCCTCCCCCTACCTGGCTACGCCCATGGTTATATACAAATTTTAACAATGCAAACGCCTTTTTATGGCGAATATTTTGATATTTTTTCATATTTTGATATTTTTAGCCATTAAGCTTTTTTCCGTACAACCCTGCATTATGTTGAGCGGAAAGTTTAACAATGCAAACACTCGTCGTAAAATATCTCCTCAGTGGTTTTTAAATCACTGGTATAACAAAATATACGTTTATGGCAATTTAACGTTACTTAGAGGCCGTGACTTAAAAATTACCTTAAATGAATGGAAGCACATGCGTTTTGACAGTTGCTTATAATTGAACAGCCAAAACTCAACGTAACTTAATGCCATGTCGAAGTCTCTTTCATTTTGATTTACTAAGTTTCATTTAACGTTACGTTAAGTTACCATAATCAGACCTTTAATTAGGGTTTAAACTCCATGGATTGTATCTGACGTAATGGAGGTTTTCCAATTTCATTTCTTCGTTGACTTTTTTAATAATTTTTTTCCGGGTTAAAGTGCATGTTTATGATCCCAACATGTACTTTTGGCTTTTTAAGAATTTCTTCCAACTGCCTTGTCCAACCTAGCACTAGATTGTATAACAAAATATGTATATGTAAGTTTGGTTCTTCCTTTAAACAACTTACGATTTGAGACTTTACGATTTGAGACCATTCTCAGACTTAAATATTTCTACACTTTCCCACTCAATTGAAAATCAAAGCCTTCAGCGCCACAATTTGTTACTAATCACTAATTTGTGATCCAAACCTAAAGGTAATCAATTTTAACCCGACTCAACACAGTTTAACAGCAATCCATCCATCCGTGACAATTCCTCATGCCTCACAACAAAGTTGTAAAGCCACAAAATCAAAGAGATTATACTTGCATCACGAATGACTTCGGTGTTGACACTTGATTATGACCATGTGGCATACAACATCACGGCACCAACATACATACATACATATACGCTTAATAAGTATTAAGTTTGCGGCAATTCGCTAGAGGACAACGGTAACGGTTGGCACACTTGCCACTCTCGTTAGCTTCGTCATTTATCTAATGAGCCCATACATATGTATATCCTTAGCTGAGTTGAGCTTGAGCGTCTGATCAGACCAGTCTATCAGTCGGTGTGTTGGCTACAGGTTGCTCCCAATTCACTGGTTTACTTGCAAGTGTATGTATGTGAGCGTCTGTGCTCAGCCTGCAACGTACTTTTCCTTGCAGCGTTGCTATACTCATTTTATTTTATTTTATTTTATTTATTTTCAATAGACGACTTTTCCGGTGTCCCGTGCCAGCGCTCCTGACCATTATAGTGCTGACAGCGTGATATATGTATTTGAGTTTGTATGCGTGTGTGTGTGTGTGTGTTAAAATGAGTGCGCCGCACAAATCTTCGTTCTTTGTCACATTGTATCGACCATGGCGTTGAAATCAGTATTTTTAGTCGGGTTTTTTCTACTCAGCCGTTGACTGGTGGCCGGCCAAAAGCCACCACAAGAGACACTGAGAAGGCTAACTAGAACTAGAAAAACTCCGAGCTATGTGGGTGTGCATTAGACCTGGTCGATCAACAGGCGAAAGTATA
>NW_016193748.1:0-3243 GCF_001687245.7 Rhagoletis zephyria | reverse complement strand
TACTATACAACCAGGCAAAGCTGGCCTGCTTTTCTTTCAGGCTAGTATACAGGCATGGGCGTAGCCAGGTAGGTGCAGGGGGGGTGCGGATTTTCAGCCCGTTTTCAAAGTCCGAACTCTCGTCGTGAGTTACGCTAAATTGCCCTATAGGTTTGAAGTGAACTGTTATGTGTGTTTCCACAACTGACGGACGTTTTGTTCATTCCTTTGCAGTTAAAGTTTCCACTGGATGCAAGAGCAATGTACACTATCTACTCAAGTACATCAAATTTTTAATATAAAGTCACTTTTTAAGTAAATGCAAACACTTCATGAATAAATGTATGACAATAATAAAGCTTTTGTCACCACAATCCCAAAAGCAAGACAGATTTATGAAACTTCCAACTTAAGACACTCTTCATAAAGCATATTTTCTCAGCAATAATTCATGCATATTCATGTTTTCATTGCTAAAAATAAATCATTTTAATCCGCATGACATTCTTAATCCAAAACTACAATTGGTACAATATGAGAGCTTTTAGAGCTTTTACTACGAAAATGGCATACAAAGTATCACTGTGTCACTGCAATGTCCTCTCTCTTGTGAGTAGGTATGTACATAGGTATGCGCGCGTGTGCCGACAAAGGCAACAATGTTGTGTGAATGACAACGGCAAATTTTCTTAAATGTAGTAAAAATAAATGCAACAAAAGCCATTCATACGAGCATAAGTGCAACAAGATAGGTAAGTCGAATGTGTGTGGCAGGTACAAAGTAGATAAAACTGCACTTAAATAAATTTCTATAAACGCACAAAAATACCTAAATACATATGTATGTAAGTGTTTGCGTTTGTGCAGCCACTGTGTACGCCATATAACTACGGTTATGATGCAATACACTATAACTACATAAAATAAGTTTCAGTTTATACAAAATATATATTGTTTTTTTTTTTGCACACAATGTTGCACAATGTTCTAGTGAACTCGCTGAATTACACATAATTTTCTTAGCACTTTGGGTTGCATGTGTGGCAAAGCAGTTTTCCTTATGGCATATACCGGAAAAAAACTTAAACCGCACGACACAATACATATCTATATATGTATATTCGCACACATGCGGATGCGGATACCAATAGAGATGCGATATGTGTCGTTTGTCGCACAGTCGGTCTGGCACACAGTCCACTGGTGTTGCGGAAGGCATTCGAGCGACATTAGGAGCGTTTCATAAGTGATAGATGACACTTATCGGCCACATTTGGTTGTGTGCTGTGAATGATGTGTGGAGGGTCATAGGGTGAAATATTAAAATCTTATTATATTAAACGAGCAATTCTTGTATATATATATGTATATACATATATCCATAGGGTTCTCGGAAACGGCTCTAACGATTTTGATGAAATTTTGTACACAGATAATGTTTTGGATTTATGGTTATCTGAATAGGCATTATCTCCGAGAAGACTCGTATAAGGTTGCCACGTATGCGAAATTAGTTACAAATTAATTAAAACATCACAATATGGGTATCGAATGGAAGGTATTTTAAAGATCCTTAATTCAAAAATATTTTTAATAGGGTTGCCACCTATTTTGAATCGCAAATTTATTTAATTTTTTTTTCTAGAAAAAAAGGTAAAATATTACTATTCATGGGTACCAAGAGAAGTTTCTTGAACAATGCTCTCCCTATATACAAATTGATATCCCTTAAGATAATAGTGTAAGGTTGCCACTTAGTCTTGATTCTTCACAATTTATCTAAAATATCGCAATATGGATGTCAAATGAAAGGTATTGTTGAGAACTTTAGTCAGCAAATATTTTCGATTAAGGTTGCCACGCTTCTATGTAATACAATTTTGTATTTTCTTAATTTCAATCAGAATTTTTTTGTAAGTATACACAGTAATATACGCTCAAGATTTGTACTATTAATTCCAGCGTAATTCGGAATGGGGTTGCCGCCTAAATTTTAGAGTAAGAAATTTACTTACTAGATGTCGAAATGCAATTCTTTTTTTCAACTTCAAAATATTTTTTTAAAGCTATCCAAATCTTGAAAACTTTAAATGCACTCCGGGCAAAGCTCGGTCAACCTGGTACTTGTATTTAATCGATTTCTGAAAATTCGTAAATGACTTTAGCGCACCGAGCGCATGGTATTAACTATTCTTGATGGAACATTACCGCTGCCTGGTCCATTGCGCTGCCTGGTCACATTTAATGTATTCAGATGACCAGTATTTATGCAACCTCAAGACAAAGCTCGCAGTGGATTTTTGATACCTTTTTGAACACTTAACTTTGGCCCGATGTTTGTAAGTAGCAGATGAAAAAGAAACAGATAAGAGATAGGTACTCAGAACGTCGAACGGAGCCTATTTAGCCATGTCCGTCTGTCTATTTGTCTGTCTGACCACTGAGCAAATCGTCAAGATCAGTACTGTTTAAGTTATATCTCCTATGTCACTGATTGTTCAGAAAAAAAATTTTTCAATGTAGGTAACTCCTTTATGTAGGCAGCTAAAACCATTAAATTATGCGAAGACAGCACTGACCTTACTTATTTTTCTTTTTGATTTCGAACAACGCAACTGTTGCTGAATGAGGGCTAAAATTTTGTATTAAAAGCAAAATTCGTATACCTTTTTCTGTTGTTGGCAATAAAAATGAACTTTGCGATGCTCTCAAATCACTCAGCCATTCACAGAGAGTTCTGTTCAATTTTCTGCTAGGGGCTCAGAAGTTACTATCTCGCCGTCTTTCATTTAGCCGTTACAGTTATTGCTTCAAGTTATAGTCGCATGGACTTGAATCGGACAATGGCTCCCTCCAGAATCGAGAATTTTGCCCGTTTAGCCTTAAGAGCTTTAATACCGCCTTCAAGATATCAAAGGCCAGAAAAACGTCCTTTGTGTTTCAAAGCGGAGTCTCTAAAACCATTTTACCCAGCGACGAGAGTGTCCCGTCTTGCCATTTCATCAGTTTGGATGCTTCCCGTAGCAATGCCATTTTCTGAAAGGCCTCTTTATTACGAAGTACTAAATTGAGGTTGAGCGGGGATGTCAGGCTTTATGAATAACAAACAGATAGTCTGAGTTCCCTTTTCACTGTCGGAGAACATGCTCGCATTATAGTTGGCTCAAATTGCGCCACTATACCGTCGCCTCAGAAAACGGATGACGAATGTGCAGAATCACGATTTTGGGATTTTGATGCAGATTTACTAAGTTGGACATGCTC
>NW_016193747.1:0-3244 GCF_001687245.7 Rhagoletis zephyria | reverse complement strand
AAAAAATTGAGCATTTTTAAAGCATCTGCTGCACACCTCTAATCTTCAAAACGTGACAAAAAGGTGGTAGTTGTGTCATTTTCACTTTCTATAAATAAAAAAAATGAAGCAGTGTTTTCCGAAAATCCGATCAATTAATCAGTCAACATGTTGTTTTTGCGCGTTCTTCTGCTTTACATTTCCGACCTTTAGGGCAAACCATGTTTTTTCTGTTTCTGCTGAGACGTCCCGTTATTATTAAATCGGGCGCAAAATCTTTTTTCATTTTGGAAAAATACACACATTATTAGATTTTGATCTGGCTATTTACTAATTAATTAATTTAGTAGAGCTAACTAATCAGCTGTGGTTGTGCAAATAATGCAATCATTAATCATTAGAGAAGAAATCATTTTTTCTGTCAGTAACAAAAATCTAATTTATCTCCTTTTTAGCAGATCATAAATAATTTTAGTAGACCACCACACTCAACAGACCACCAAAAAAATTGTCGAATGAGTGAAAAGTGACTTTTTTGTTTTACAAAAAACATTCCGCAATTTTACAAAAATAGTTTGTTTACTACAATTTACTCATTTTATCAAGACTAAAAATATTATACAACAAAACAACAGAGCAAACTGCTAATCTAGCAAATCAGCGCTATTTTATTTCATGAAAAACCAAATAATGATCATCAGTTTTAACAAGACGTTGATAATCAATTGACAGCCAATAAATTTCAATTGACGGCAATAGCCAAATAGAAAAATGGACTGCACTGGTAAATACTTTTTTGCTGTTGATAAAGCGTCTGAAGATAAAAGTGGATAGTGGAGAAAAATAGACATTATCTCATTTCTGTTTGTCCGACCACTTTGCCAACAAAGTGTCTAGCACTTTCTTTTTCTTCACGACGTAGCTCAAAGTAGACCTACTGAAATAGGCAAAAAATAGTTACTTTTTTATTCATTTTGTGCATTTGTTTGAGCAGCAAAAAAAGATTCTAAAATGGACGTCAACAACAACAGCAGCAACTCAATGGCGGCAATGGTGCCAAAGCATTTAATGGATGATGCAGCGGAAAAAGGTGAAGTTATGGTGACTCAAAAACCAACTCAAATTTCTGTTGACACCATCAAAATATCCAGAGGGAAGATGGCCCGGGGATTCACCTTTCTGGTGCTTCTCTTTGGCATCACCTTTGGTGCCATCATCTGGCGAGGTTTCGTCATGCTAAGAGAATAAAGCTGTGAAAAGTGCTTTTCTTTACTGTCAACTGTCAAATACGCAATTGAATAAAAAACTCAATTTTAAAAGTATTTTGTCTACCTCCATTTCAGCAACCTAGATGTCGACTGTGTTCTGAAAAAAGTTATTTCGAAATTGTATCTTTAACTTCTTCGTCTTCCTCTTCTTCAGCAGCAGAGAGGGAAAGTATCCGATTTCACGCTGGAGAACATCTGGCAGTAATCCACCACCATCCCAACCAACTCTAGAAAATTAGCTGTTTAGTTTTCCGAAAAAAGAAATTTGTTCTCATAAATTGTGTTGCTTCAACTTCAGCGACAGACTTTTGTGTGTGTGTGTTGCGACAACTTTTTTTTCCCTCCACTTGTTGTTTACGGGCGCTAAAACACAGTGCATCTCGACAAGCTTGAACAGACTGGACAGCGAGCGCCTCTAAATTAANTGCGACAACTTTTTTTCCCTCCACTCGTTGTTTACGGGCGCTAAAACACAGTGCATCTCGACAAGCTTGAACAGACNTGTTGCGACAACTTTTTTTTCCCTCCACTTGTTGTTTACGGGCGCTAAAACACAGTGCATCTCGACAAGCTTGAACAGACTGGACAGCGAGCGCCTCTAAATTAACTCTGACATTTTTTATTAGCCCTCTTCTGCGGAACACTCTAATTTCTTCAGGGTGCTTTTGCTCTTGGCTTGTTGTTTTCCTGAAAAAAACAAACGACCGTTGGAATTTGTAGATTGGTGTGTGTGTGTGTCGGTGTGTCAGTGGGTTTCCTGGAAACGCCAGCCAAAAAACTGCCAGGAACAGATGGTTGTGCTGGTGCGCACCACAACAACGACAACGACAAAATTTGCCAAGTGCAGCTTGCCCANAAACGCCAGCCAAAAAAAATTGCCAGGCACAGATGGTTTTGCTGGTGCGCACCACAACAACGACAACGACAAAATTTTCCAAGTGCAGCAACCACAACTTGCTTGGCTAGCTGGTGCCGGGGAAATAATTTTAGTGCTAAAAGCGTGAAAATGGCAATTAAGAAGTAGATGAGATGGAGTAAAGGAGATCAAGTGATGGAAATGAAGAGAAGACGGAAAACAGGTCAACCGACCAAAGCTAAACAGATGTCAGTTTTTGCTGCTGGCGGTTGTTGACAAAAAGAGTGTAAGNGGGCAAATAATTCTAGTGCTAAAAGCGTGAAAATGGCAATTAAGAAGTAGATGAGAGGGAGTAAAGGAGATCAAGTGATGGAAATGAAGAGAAGACGGAAAACAGGCNTTTTGCATTTTGTAGTGGTGGTGGCAGTTTGAGATAAAACAGCAGCAGCAGTTTGAAAAATGTGTGGTGCCAAAGGNCCAACCGACCAAAGCTAAACAGATGTCAGTTTTTGCTGCTGGCGGTTGTTGACAAAAAGAGTGTAAGAGATTCTACAACAGCACATTTTTTCAGACAATGAAGTCTCGAAAAGAGAAACTCAACCACAACTTCAGCTGCAGCAGCAGCAAATTAAAACAGACCTTCTGGTGAGGAAACAAAAACGAAGCAAAAATTCTGCAGCCTTTGCATTTTGTGGTGGTGGTAGTGGTGGTGGCAGTTTGAGATAAAACAGCAGCAGCAGTTTGAAAAATGTGTGGTGCCAAAGGGCACCAGCGTGGGGTTGCTAAGATGGTTTGCCATCATCAGCAAATAACTTCCGGTTCACTGCAACACACGCGTTTTCGGCCACTGATGGTTCTATCGAGTGATCACTCGGAAGTGTTTGATGTTGTGATTTAAGTGTCTGTGTCTGTTCTAGTAGAGCAAAAATAGACAGCTGCAAAGTGATTCTGCAAGTGAGATCATGTCAAAAGCCGTTAAGTCAATTTTTACGACAGTTTGAAAACTCTGCAACTGCATTACATAAACACAAGTTAAATTTTGAACAAAATTTGAACACCAGCAACCGCAGCAGCAGCAGAAAGTGATGATGAGTTTAAAGAAAAATTGGTGCTAACTAAATTAAACCCTAATCAACTATAA
>NW_016193746.1:0-3244 GCF_001687245.7 Rhagoletis zephyria | reverse complement strand
ATTTTTCAACTATATATTAGACAAAGCAGTTATTGTTGTTGTTGTCGGTAGTGCTACAGAACTACTACATATGTACATATGTGCATTAGGGTGGTCCAAAAAAATGCATGTGCAAAAGTAAAGTCGGAATTTTTTGCTCTCACCCCCTAGGATTGTTCTATACCGAAAAAAATATATCCCCATTGTTTTTTTTTTTTATCAAAAAATATTTAGAGGTCGCTCAAAGCACCCAAAGTTTCCATGTATTTTATATGGGGAAAAACAACGTTTCGTAGAAATGGTATAGAACTCATAAAAATCAATATTTTTCTATCGGAAAACTCTGTTTATCTGCAGGAGATTCCGAAAAAAAAATCCCAAATTTTTTATTTAACCATTTTTTCATCGCAACTATATTTTATAGGTCCGCCAAAAACCCAGAAAAACCACGAAAAATGCAATCGGGGATCAATAAAAAATCGTTAGTATTAACAAATGGTTAAATATACAATTGGGTTGATTTCAAATCAAAAAATAGGGATACTTTTTTTTTTTGATAAAGAACAATCCTAGGGGATGAGAGCATTACGATTCCAACTTTACTGTTTTTGGACCACCCTAATATACATACGTAGTACAAACGATTTCTATGTGGGGAGATGTTAGAAGACACAACTTCATTTTTATGCTTTTGTGCCGCATTGTTTCGAGCTCAAGTTGTAGCTTTTGTTATTTTTATTATTATATCTTTCTTGCTGTTGCTGCCACTTTTATTGGTTTGGCATTTGTGGCTGGTCATCCGCAATTACTTTGCTCTCTGATGTAACTCACATTGCGCACTTATTTCGTTGCCCTTATCTCCTTTGAATAGGTATTTTGAAGGAGCTATGGCTTGCCCAGCAGTCTGGCAACGTTTAAGTGCTCGCTGAGGCAATGGCGACGCGCGTCCAGCAAACAATTTTGCACTGGAGATCCCTGCACTTACGTATATATGAATTTGTATATACATACGTGTTGCAGACATCCGCAACTTCTTTGCTTAGCAAACTCTCCACCACCTTGTACGCTCATTCTAGCTTCCTCCATTGAAATCTGCTCGTTATTGATTGAATTTTCAGTCATTCATTTAACGTTTCAGATCTTTACTCACCTCCGATTGTGCAATGAGGACGACAAAAAGTCGTGAGCTGCTTGTCGACTGAATTTCTGTCAAATATGTACATATTTATAATTTTTTAGAGACATCCCGCAGAGAAATGCAATGGCGTAAAATTATTTTCGAGCTCGGAACTAATAGTTTAAATGCAAGAAAACTTAAAATTAACTAGATTCTTTTCACATTCAAATTACCGAAATCGGATTTCAGCACTCCGAAATTAGCTTACGAATACATATTTTCCAACATCTAAAGCCGACTGGGTCTTATTGGTAAAGTGTGTGCCGGGTTGACTCGGGAACACCAACTCTGACCGAGGGTAATACAGGTGTTACCTAAAAGCATTCTCAGGACGTCTGCTCAGAGATTGGAGTGACGATGCAAGCGGAAAAAGTGGAAAAAACAGTGCACGCTCGACGGGGACCCTATTTTTTTCATACGATGTTGCGGTATTTCTAATTATAGAAACAATGCCGCAACATCGGATCCAGTCAGAAATTGATTACACACAAAAAAGAAAAGAGAAACAAAGTCCGGCTTGCAAAGTGATCATGTCTGAGGGGTGAAAAATGGATAGGATCATTCCCCTTCCAGGGAAGAAGCTGGACTACAGCAAAATTTTCTTCCTATCCCGAATGACAGAAACTAAAGAGTACCACTCGTCCCCAGCCTGACGAAGCACTTTAAACTTACCGAACCCCAGCATGGATTCCCGAAAATGCTCAGCACCACTACAGCGTTAAAGGCTATCATGACCCATGCTATGGTCTGTATGAACGAGAACCATGTGATAAGACGGTTTTAGGACCAGTTGATCTGTCTAAGTCGTTCGACATTGTAAATCGTGCGACCATTTGCCAAATTGTCCTGTAACCATCGCTTCCTGTTCGAGTGGTATGGTGGTTAACCAGCTACCTATGGGAAGATGAAGGAAGCCAATAGCTGGCGGCGAAAGCGTCAAGTGGGATGGAACCTGCACGACCAGGTAACAGACATCCAGCTTTACATAGACCACCCGTTCGACGCAGAATGATACAGAGCGAAAGAACTGACGAGAGTGACCTCATTCACTCCAGCACAACTTCGTTCTGGGTGGTGCAACAGGATCTCAACAGCTACATCTCTCGGTTGAACTCAGAAGTGGCAAACACTTCTTCGGAATGCGGCAAGGTCCACACAACACCAAGCCTGCACCTCAAATCCGACGACTCTGACGCTTGCGACACTATGGATTACGCTCATGGTCGTGGAGGATGAAGTAAACGACTCAAGACGAAATATTTGGGAGTTGAGAACAACAACTGCCTTTTCGTGAAATGATCTACCAAAGCTAAGTTTGTGATCTAACAAGAACAGTTCTACTTAATGACGCAGCTGTGAGTGAATCTATGCCATCAAATAAAATTACCATTAATGTACTTTTTGGCTATGGGAAGCCTCTTGCTCTTGTCAAAGAAAGATGTTCAATTTTAAACGCAAAAAAAACTCATGAGATAACTTTTTCATGGAACTTAAGGACCTTAATTGGGCAGTGCTAAAATCCACAGAATCTTTCCACGCACAATGAGATCGAAATCCGTTCGAGACTCGAAGACTCCTTCAAAAATGAGTCCTCGAGACTCATTTCAAAGGCTGCTACCTGCGTACGCCCATGATTTATTTATATACAGCACGCGATCATAAGCGCAAGAACTTAAAGGTATTCATTGAGCCCTTTTTGAAACCTATGAGTTTCTGACGTTCTCGAGCTTGTCTGAATAGATCACCGATGAATATGTCTAAAATCGGTCCGCAGAAGGCCGCTTAATACCATCAGATGCATTGCTGAGGTGCCTTGATCATCCGGTAGCGGTAATCCATATAACTCAGTTCCCTACAGCATATTGCTTAAAAGTCCACACAACCATTTCCCCTCACCTTGTCTTTATGGTAGTTCACCTCAGTCAATTTTTCTTGCCAGCTATAACCATTGGTTGGTTAGTTACAAACCACACATTTATTGTTTTTTCTGCTATACACTCTTTGCTTGCAATAAAATGTATCGCATCGGAAGTGCTTGAAGGTTGCCTTGTTATCGCGTCACGCCGCGGCTTTGTTTTTACCGAATCG
>NW_016193745.1:0-3244 GCF_001687245.7 Rhagoletis zephyria | reverse complement strand
CCCAATTACGGACCACCCTCATATTGACACTTAACGTTATGCTGAATAGTGTAAATACCTGGAAATACCACAAAAAGCTATTCGACTCAAGGAAACCGAGTGGTTGACCGACTTAAGCACTGGACACTCTGCAGTTCTGGAGGACTTCATTCGCGATCGCTCGGATGATTGCGTTACCGAAATGCCTCCTAGGAGCTTCTCCTCTGCCCACTTTCCCTCAAGGGAGAATTGGGAGTCCCATATTCCAGTTACTGCCACCATACCTAAACTAATCTATTTTCAAAGAGCTAAACGCCTTTCCTTAACCCTTCGATTTGTGAGAAGGTCCCTAGGGACCTTTTCGTATTTCATGTGCCTATATCTTTTTGTTCAATGCATTTTTGAAAAGAATTTATACATGTATTCCAAGAATAAATTAAGCTGAATCGTTTGAAATAAGTTTCGAAGGGATACGGGATCACGTTCGAGTGTTATTGAGATTTCAACATATATAGTACGGGGATTAGTGACAAGGTCCCTAGGGACCTTGTACAATTTTAGAAGAAATAACAAGTTACTTGTCTTCATGTTTTGATTTTTTTTCACTTGTTCTTCAAATTATTTCATTCCTAATATATATGCAGGACGTTAATTTAATCAAAAGACAACATAAATACCAAAGAAGTTGCACATGTACAGTCGAAACATCGAGCAACTCTTTGTAGGTCCCTAAGGACCTTCTCACTAATCTAACGTCATCGGCACTGTCACTCATCGGAGGGTTAAGTAGGCAGCCCGCTGATTCCGTTTTTGCAGCTACTTCTGTTGGAAACGAAATGTTTCCTTGGACCTCGGAGTGCCTGTAGCTGGAAGTTAACTTACTGATGATGTCGATGTCATCGGCATAGGCCAGCAGTGGTACGTTTTTGAGAGATAACACCCTACACCCCAAGCAAGAGAACTCATCACTTTCCAAACACCCTTCTGCAACAAAATAAAGCTCCAGTCACCTTCTTTAACCTTTCCGCGATATTCAGGTCCCAGGAAAATTTTCTAAGGATCAAGCTTAGATACTTCATCCTGACAACGAGCGTTAGCGGAAAGCCGAAGCCTCTGTTAATTACAAGTATCGTAGTGCGCCTTCTTTTACAATCTAAAAAATGCATGCACTTGTAACATATGCACAGTGGGAGAAATTGTCAATTTGGCGGTGATCTAGTGAAACTTTAAATTTTCGAATCCCGCCAAATATCTTTGTTTTGTTGACAACTAACAAACCAACGGATTTTATGTTTTTTTTTGTTTTGTTTTGATTTCAATATTTGCCCAGATGTAAGCATTCAAGCTTAGCAACAAAAAGGTTTTTGGTTGTCGAAAATCACTTATTTTCTAATATTATTAATTCCTCAGAGTACAAAAATATACAAAAAATATTACACCTAAATTTTTTTTTTTTCGAAGTTATTAACCAGGCGCCACCAGACTGGCCATTTCTCCCACTGTGCTATGCAACATATATATTTTTAATTTTATTTTAACTTTTCTTCCTACGTTTTTAGCTCAACCATTTCATTGCCACATCGGCACACCATATACATACATACATACATACATATGTATTCATGCAGTTGCTTTCGTTTATTTGCATTACACTTTAGCATTCGAAATGTGCAATGACTGCTGACCCTACGCTGCAACTCACTTTCGTTCGTACTTTTTCTGCGTGTTTATTTGTATTTGTATATTTGTACTCATACCCCTTCTAAGCTGTTAGTTACATGTGTATACATACATACATATGTATGTAGATAACTCGCTTGGCTTCACACCACTGCCAGATTTTTTCCATATTTTGTTGTCTTACTGCAATTGTATGGCAGGCGAGTTCCTTCCGTTCAATTATTTGCACTCTTGCTTGTGTGCGGGTGGTTGTGCAGGCAGTTGGCTCGTGATTGCTTCGAGGCTATTTGTTTCTCTGCTTATTTGTTTGCTTATTCATTTGTGTACATTTGTGCAGTGATTTATTTATTTGTTGATTTTTTTCCAGTGTTTTATATTTTATTTTAGATTGTTCATTTTTTATCTCGCAATTATTCTCGATTGACCAGTTGGGTTAAATTTTTTGTTTGTTTAATAAACCTTTCAGTAATTTATTTGCCCGTAGCGCTGGAGGACTTATTTATCAACTGACGAAAAATGCCATTTCAAGCGTTTATTTTTTTGTTCATATTTGCATATGTACATACGTATCTTTGTATGTGCGATGTAAATAAAGGAATTCGGGCGTTGTCCGAATAAAAATAGGAGGATCAGGACACGTTTTTAAGTTATTTTCGGTACTACAAAAGTGTTGCGATATCTTGGGGAATATTTCTGTAAAGGTATAACTGCTTATACAACATGTCCTTAGATCTATAAAATTTTTGTTGGCGGTGGTTGATTCTTTCTACAGGGTAAAAATATAACGTATTTTGTAATAAAATTTAAGAAAAAATTCCAATTTGTCAAAATTGTCAATTTTCTTGCTATTTTACTTATACTTACTATTTTTTTTTAATTACTAATTGTCTCGCACTGAATGATTTCGCTAGTAGCTCTTGCATTTGAGGCGAGTTTGGCAAAGTCGTTCTATATATGTATGTTTCAGGTATCACCCTTATCACATTTCAACAGCGACACCAGAACTCTCATATTTCGCTATATATTTAGTAGAGTGGTCCAAAAAAATTTTTTCCCAGATAGGGTTTGGGGCACCTTCCAAAATTTTTCCTGTTTCTGAAAGAGGTGCTGGTATCAAACCTTACGTTTCTAAGTATCCATTTAGAGGATGTTCGTNAAATATCACAAGCTTCAATTGTTATGGTAACAGTGGCTTTTTATAAAAATCACCAATATTTTTGCAAGTTTCATGGCGATTCAGTAGCGCATTTCAAGAGCATTGAGCACCCTGTATTGGTTGGTATAGATATGACAAATATCAAAAGGAAAAAACTGAGGGGTGCCCCGTTTTCTAGGATAACATTTTTTTCCCATACAAAAATTGGACCCCTCTACTACGAGGGTGGTCCCAAAAGTACTCGGCCTAACCTAGAGATGGCGGTAGCTGTTTGAAAAATATGACTGTGTTAAAAAGTACGCAATCTACAAAGCATATACTTCAAGTTTGAAGACGCCACGTTGTTTAGTATATGCTTGGCAGCCGTCTATAGTATCAATGGCCAAATGGTCAACGTTATGTGAAACAAAACTTTTATTTGAGAGACCT
>NW_016193743.1:0-3244 GCF_001687245.7 Rhagoletis zephyria | reverse complement strand
GAAATAACCTGTGCCAAAGACCAGCTCTGTAAGTCCCCAACCAACTTCTTCTTGCCACCCATTCATTGCTGAGTCGGCAAAAACGGCTTTTGCAGCTTGGTTTTAGCCGTTGCTGCTGCGTTGGCTATTGCCACTACTGGTTTGCATTACGCCAAGTCAGCAGAGTATAATTACTTTGCAATTACTTAGCCACGTAAAATACGTAACACAATGTTTAACTACCGTTTTCGTTATTGCTGCTACTATAAATACTCGTGCATACATACATATGTTTATGGTGTGTATGTATGTATTTGCAGCAATTCGTGGCAAGGTCGGCTGCCAGCCCTTTATGCCTTTACTTTGGTGGTTATTGATAGTTAGCAGCTAGCTCTATTCAAATTGCTACTACTTAAATACTTCCGCTGAAATTGCAAGAAATTTTTGGTTAAGCCAGTGTAAGGGAAACTATTGCGGTGGATGAAGGACATTGGCAGTTTGGCAATATTTATTTGTATTAAAATTTCAAGGCGAAAGTTGTTAGTGGTATATTAAGCGGCGGAGTTAAATTACGCGATAGTAAGCCCAGCTATGTTATTAACTCTAACAACGATCCATTGGCGGTTAGAAGTGATGAGTCTATAATTATAGAGCGACAAAAACAAAACTACGACTAGGAGACTGAGAAAATTTGTTTTTTCCACAGACGTTGGGCCGTGCGAATCTCTTTAAAATCCGACTCCCCGGAACCACTCGCGGATTATATCGGGGTACTTCTGGATGGTACTCTTACCTGTATGTTTTCGAAGCTGAGGTAAGATACCAGATACCATATCGCCGGTATTTCATTGGTGATCGTTTCATGCCTGAACTGGCGTGTTCCCCATACTCGTGACGCTCTGAATCTGACGACAGATTTCATGCCCACTTCTTAAAGGCGAGCTAGTGAAATTTGCAGCCTTCTTAAGCTTCTATTTTTCTGATTAGTTGAATCCTAGCTTTATTGCCTATACAACTCTGCGTAACAGCTTTTGAAGACCGACGGTTGTTAAAGTAGCGATTCCATAGACTGGATGGGTCAAGCGTTGTCATCATCCTAAAACAAAAAAACTTTGCCAAGCTTAATGTTACGCTACCGGCTTTGCCTCGTTCCCGTCAATAGCGACTTGGGATCGCAGAAAGTAGTTAATGAGGCGACAGGGTCGATTAGTATTGCCCGAATATTGAATGACCGATGTCCTACTTGCAAATACATACAGCCATGAAGCGAAGCAGTGTCGTTTGCAAATAGCCAGGCAATCACCAATATTGGTTGCCAGGATGTAATTGCTAAATCCATTTCAATCCACTATGGTATTGTTTTTGTTGCAAAAGCATTTGACTTGCTATCGAGTTTTGGCTTCAATGCCGCCACCATCGCCGAAACCATTGACGGTNATACAGCCATGAAGCGAAGCAGTGTCGTTTGCAAATAGCCAGGCAATCACTAATATTGGTTGCCAGGATGTAATTGCTAAATCCATTTCAATCCACTATGGTATTGTTTTTGTTGCAAAAGCATTTGACTTGCTGTCGAGTTTTGGCTTCAATGCCGCCACCATCGCCGAAACCATTGACGGGTATTGCATTCGCAAAAGCTAATTCCACCGCAGGTCAATTGCATAAGCGTAAGCCGTGCCGAGATGTTAAGGAGGGAGGAAATCACTTAAATTTCGCCGCAGTCAAGCCACCCTCGTACGGGTATTTTAGTTAATGACCATGCTGACTGGACGTATACTTACGCATAGACACACGTTCATTCATACGTGCATTCCTACATATTCACATTAGGGTGGTAAAAGAAAAAATCTAAAATGTTAAGCTCTCACCCCTACGATTTTTGTAAATGGAAAAAGAGAATACGCGTGTTTTTTGTTAAACAAATATTTAGAACTGCCTCAAAGCGCTCAAAATTTTCTATGTATTTTATATGAGGAAAAAAACTTTTTCGTTGAAATGANCCGTGCCGAGATGTTAAGGAGGGAGGAAATCACTTAAATTTCGCCGCAGTCAAGCCACTCTCGTACGGGTATTTTAGTTAATGACCATGCTGACTGGACGTATACTTACGCATAGACACACGTTCATTAATACGTGCATTCCTACATATTCACATTAGGGTGGTAAAAAAAAAAAATCTAAAATATTAAGCTCTCACCCCTAGGATTTTTGTAAATGGAAAAAGAGAATACGCGTGTTTTTTGTTAAAAAAATATTTAGAACTGCCTCAAAGCGCTCAAAATTTTCCATGTATTTTATATGAGGAAAAAAACTTTTTCGTAGAAATGGTGTAAAATTCTTTAAAAATCAATATTTTTCGATCGGAAAATTATGTTTTTCTTTAGGAGACTTCCAATAATTATACCCAATTTTCTACTTGCCAATTTATAATACTCACGATTTTTTATGGAACCGCCCATTGCATTTTGTGGGTTTTGTGGGGGTCCTAAAAATATTTGTTATTAGGAAATGGTAAATAAATAACTAGGTATTGTTTTAGGAAATCTCATAAAGAGTCTGATCGAAAAATATGGGGTTTTAGGAATTCTATACCATTTTTACAAAAAAGTGGTTTTCCCCTATATAAAATACATGACAACCTCATAGGCTTTGAGGCAGTTCTTAATATTTTTTTTTTTTAACAAAAAACAGGTATTCCTTTTTCCATTTAGAAAAATTCTAGCGGGTAGAGTTTAAAATTTTCAACTTTTTCCCCACCCTTTTTGACCACCCTTATGTACATACATATATACTTACATAGGCACCGAAGTCGCAATAAGACCCCTGCTGCCTAACTCTATAATTCTCTGTTTCTCACATTCACCATTGCATCCGCTGTTACGCACAGTGTTGATTGATTTGCAGGGATTGCATTGCAATTGCGTAATAGTTGAACCGCCGCCAACGTCAACATCAACAGCAATGCAACGCTGCTGCGTGCAGAACTCCAACATAGTTATGTGATCCACAGGCCGCACACTGTCGTAACTGCAGTAACGCTGTGCAATTGCAATGTTGTTTATATGCATTACTTGGCTATTGTACTTGTTGTTATTGCTGTTATTGTCGGTAGGTGCAGGTGCATACGTGTGTTTACAGGATACATTCTCATAAGCTGCAATTCAATGCAGGACAATTAAATTCCTTTCAAATATTAATTTACAGTTGGAGGGTATATATATTGTTATTGGTACCCTGCTGCCATAACGCACTTGCACTTGCTTGA
>NW_016193742.1:0-3244 GCF_001687245.7 Rhagoletis zephyria | reverse complement strand
CGAAAAGCTCTTATTAGGCGCCGCGAAGTAAGCGGGCATTGGCTAGTTAGTTATAAATTTATGATAAATTTCGTTTATTTCATAACAAGACTTTTTAGATTATACAAAAATATGTACATGAGACATTCTTTTTCATACCGGACACCAAATTTGGTGTCACAGTTTCGATTGGCTTCAAATTTTGTTTTATGGGTTCTATACATGAAATAAGCTAACACGTGTTCGAGGATTTTTTTTTCTCCGGAGATATAATTTGCATTGCATTTTTTCGCGATTCTGACTAATCATATACTTCGTCAACTCGTCATATCTCGGGTTCTGCTCATCACAGGGACTTCATCTTAAGGTCGTTTTAAACATTTATATATATAAGACGGTCAAGATTGTCCTAAAGCTAACTTAGCTTTTAATAGTTGAACTTTTGAAGTTTATTTGCATAGTGAAGACCAGTAAATTAGGGATTTAAAATTATACCATCGAAGTCCTTGTTTAATTCTCTATAGAAAACGTGGTTCAAAAAAATTGGCGTTTTTCAAGAACTATTTTTATAATATTTTTCTTTATGACAAAAAAAATTAAGAAAATCGGAGACGACATAATTTTTTTTTACGAAATCCGTCCGACTTAAAAAAGAATGGCTCATATACGTAGAAATATAATGGACGAAACATTAAAAACACAGTAAGAGATACAATTGCGGTCAAAATAATAGCAGCGAAGTTCAAAATGATACTGTTGGAACTTATCTTTATTTATTTACTAGCCGGCCTCGTTGGTGTGAGCCTTCACCACGCACTGAATGTGTACATAAATAAGTACGTACATTTACGCATTGGAAGAAAGCAGGTGGCAACCCTATTACAAAGAATAAAGCCTTATTGCACATTAAGGGCCAAGTTCTTTCATTTGGCATCTTATGTTTTTAATGAAATGAACGGTGTGGATCTTATAACTTTTTAGTCCATTCATTTAACAACTCACTTTTTAGTCCAACGAACAGCCTACATCTTATAATTTTTCGTACAGGTGGCAACCCTCTTCGAGAAAATAAACTCGATTCAAGAAAAATGTATAACTTTTTTTCTGACTGTTTATGTATTAAATTTTCCTTCGTATTGCATAATTTTTTCTAAAATTCTTGTCAAACGAAAGCAAAAACAAAAATTTAGTTTTCATGTGGTAGTTTAAATCTACAATGCAGTCTCTTATGATCTCGTGAACTAAAGGAACAAAGAGAACTTTTCTTTCCGACTGCTTGACACCTGAAACATAACGAAATTTGATTTCCCTTTTTAATGAACCTTATTTGAGCGCATAGTGGGAAACATTTTTTGGAAAGTTGCTAAAATATTTACGATTGCTATTCATCTTCAAACTAGTGTTCGTCCGATACCACCATGTACTCGATGCCCGTACTCATTAAAAGTATCGAAGAGAATACTCGATTCTACTTGTACTCGAAAGTACTCAAACAAGAAATTTTAATTCAATGCGCATTTACAATATAAAGACATACAGTGGAGAAAGGCTTATGAAGAGCTGAAAATGCCGTTTCATATCCTTCTATTTTGAAATGGGGTTACTTGGAAGTGCTGAAATAGGAGATTTCAAATGATGATAAAACTCATTGTCTACTTGTGTTTGATTCTTCGATTTCAAAACAATCTATAGACGACGCCTCTGCAAATCATACGCTGCCTCCAGATCCTACTCTATTTCCATACGATTTTTGTTCTCCACTCTCGTTAGTTTTAACCCTAGCGAAAGTTAGTGGTTCACATCTTGAATCGGTTTTTTCAAAAACTACAACACAGATCTATTTTCAGTTGATTCTCCCAAATTTAGCAAACAAGTAAACACAGTGTATACAGTAATAAACCTTTTTGAGTACTCCTCGGGGGTAAAATCTGATCAGGGTTGATAATGAGAAGGATCATGAATTTTGTTGATTCAGAGTTGTATACAAAATTATTCTGGTATGAAAGGGAGCAACAACCGTACTATGGCAGAGTGGCACAAGTCATGACTGTGTAATAGTGCCCGAAACTATTGCAGAAGTATAAAAACATTGCAAATTTTTGTCTATTATTATAGTNGAAACTATTGCAGAAGTATAAAAACATTGCAAATTTTTGTCTATTATTATTTTCTATTTCAGTATAGATTATCATAGTTCAGTGTATAATTTGTTATATTACACCGCACATGATAATGAACTGTTAAATGCTGAAAACGCTTGTAACTTGTATATCACTCAAACTTGGGTATGCTTAATGGACTGTCGGGGCGGATGTGCTGGCAGGCATTGGGATCTGTATAGCTATACAAACCTTGTTTTTTTTTTAAATAGACTTAAATATATTCGGAAATTTAGAATTTGGCTTGATAAATTCACAAAATTTACGGTTTTCATAAAAAATTTAATTTCACAATGGACTTTTTTTGTTTTAAACTTACATTTAAGAAAACTCCATTGAATGCTATAATTACGATTTGAGTTTTCCAGTTTATAAAACACAAGTGTTATTTATGTACTTAACTATTGATATTATTCTTCATTACATACATTAAATATGAACATTATACTTAACCAACATTTTGTTCATAAATAACACATAATTATGTATATTTTATCCCCGAAATGTACTTTTTCTAATCGTGAGGCGAAATTCCCCACAGCAAGTGTTGCCGTGCGCGCAAAACGGACACGCTGCACACAACCCAAAAGTACT
The DNA here is from genome assembly GCF_001687245.7 of Rhagoletis zephyria. Taxonomy (NCBI): domain Eukaryota; kingdom Metazoa; phylum Arthropoda; class Insecta; order Diptera; family Tephritidae; genus Rhagoletis; species Rhagoletis zephyria. The sequence continues at coordinate 512 of NW_016193742.1, read as the reverse complement.
CCTCGGGGACCATATGGTGAAAAACTGCGAAAAGGTTTATTCCTGTATATATTGTGCAAGTAAATACTTGCAGTTTGTACTCGATACCCATGAAGTACTTGTACACGCGTATCGAAGTACAAAAAATACCCGGTACTTGGTAGAGGTACTCGAGTATATACTTCTAGTTAAGTACTAGTATCGGAACATCACTACTTCAAACTAAATAAAATTATAGTTTAAAAAACTAAAACCTCCCTATTATAATTGCCATTCGTACTGTCATCGGGTATTTAACTTGAGAATAGAAATCGCTGCATCTTTTAGGCGCATCAATATTACATAGTTACATCCCGAGCTTATAAAAGGAAGGTAAAAAGCACCAAACTCAAAATTTTTCGCGTTTTGAATAAAGATAATATTATAGTTAAAAAAACTAAAAACACGCTTTTATTACAACAAGAACTAAAAAGTATAAAATAATTTGTAGATATAGCGATTCCGTTTAAGAAGAATAGGAAGTTCCCTAACCT
>NW_016193741.1:0-3244 GCF_001687245.7 Rhagoletis zephyria | reverse complement strand
GTTCTTCACCGGGAATTATATTGTACTGTTCTAGGGAGAACTAATGTGGCGGACAACAATGAATACAAAAACATGTGCAAAATTAATCAATAGGGTAGGACTGGGGACTAGGACGACACGGGTACTGAGCATAAAAACATAGCACTGAAAGCTGGTCAGTCTATACTGTCATCTGGTGGGAAACATAAACTATATCGGAGAAAGTTTTTTAGTTGTAAAGGAGGAGGATGGATGGCGTAAGGGTCTGCAGTTAGGAGGCAGTAGAATTGTTCAGTTGAACAAGGCTGCTCAAACTACCAAAATACTGCTGTATCTTCCAGACAGAAGTCACGGCCATAAAAAAAAAGCGGTGGAGCTTCTCAACAGCGGCGATGCTCATAGCAAACTAGTTTATTTCTATATGGATAGCCAAGCAGCCATAAAATCCATAGTGTCGAATACGACGACCTCAAAGAATGCCCTTAAATACAAAAATTAATTAACAAGCCTAGCATAAACTAGAAAAATTCACTGGGTACCTGGGTATAGGAGCATGCGGGGAAACGAAAGCGAGGATGCTCTGGCAAAGCAAGGAGTGCTACTAAACATTGAAATCTTATCTCCCTACTGGTTCTTAAAAGGGAATGTGTCCCAAGACCCGGAAAAAGCTAGCCCTACAACATGGGGGAAAAGTAAGTAAGTATAAGGGACATGATTTGGTCACCTGATCTGAAATAACCAAAACTTATACTTAAACTAATAAGGATCGACTGTAGAATTCTGTTGGTTTTCATAACTGCTCACAATTTGTTATTCCTTAAAATGGGTTTGGCAAGTAGTGATAGCTGTAGGAAGTTCAAAATGGAAAAAGAAACGGTAGAGCACATACTTTGGCGTCCTCAAACTGGTGTAGAAGTGAAGGACTCAACTATCTGATGACAATATTTCTCCTTGGTTATAACGACGTGGGCTTCTGACTCCATGACCAAATAGATCTATCTTAACAGAAAGTTCATAGTGAAAATCTCAGTTTGTGAAACTGGACTAAAGAGCTCCCTGTTCTTGATTCCAGATATGTACATTGACACTATGGTGGTTCAAGGATGCATGAGCGTCCCTTCCGATTACTCATCATCACCTGGAGTCATATGTATGCAGGCGCTCGTAAAAAAAATTCACAACTTTAAAAAAGTTTTCTCGCAGGATATGTTTTGATCGATTCAGCTACATTTAGGTATTGATTTGAGCCGATAGTAGCCCTCTGATTGAAAATATGTGAAGCAAGCTCAATACTTATAATTGATGTGGTTTTCATTTAAGTGATCAGCGGGTTCCAACGATACTTTAAGGATGTTTTCATGCCCATGCAATTTACTTTAAGCTTATTTGAGATACAGTAGCGGATGTTATTTTGAGGCGAAATAGGTTACTATTCGGTTCGAGAACTAGGCCATTCTCCAGTAAAACGGAACCTTCGTTATCCAATGTATTTTTCTTTCGTTATGAATTCGAAATCCAGCCGATTGGAATTTTAATGAGAGAGAGAGTGATTTTCTTATATTTCTCTTCAAGAATGAGCTGGATTTCGCTTTCTTGATACTATGGTTTCCATTTTTTTCGAACCCATCTCGAGTGTATTTCCAATATACTATTTATGAACGTTGGAAAACCAAGGTTGGTTATGAGTTCGTTCTCAGTTCGATATGCATATTGGATACCGAAGGTNATTTTTCTTTCGTTATGAATTCGAAATCCAGCCGATTGGAATTTTAATGAGAGAGAGAGTGATTTTCTTATATTTCTCTTCAAGAATGAGCTGGATTTCGCTTTCTTGATACTATGGTTTCCATTTTTTTCGAACCCATCTCGAGTGTATTTCCAATATACTATTTATGAACGTTGGAAAACCAAGGTTGGTTATGAGTTCGTTCTCAGTTCGATATGCATATTGGATACCGAAGGTCATTTTCGAACGTTCGCCAAAATGTTTATTGGGTTTTTACCAAGGGCAAAACGTTTATTTTTGTAAGTACTCAAAATGATTTTTTGCTACAGAAACTGAGCAAATTATCTATAGTACTTTGTAAAAAAAAAAACGCCTTCCAGGCGTCTAATAACACCCAGCGCCTAAAAGCATACTACAACTTCAATAGAAAGGGCAGCACATATACACAGCTGAATGTTCGCACATTTCATAAAGTGTCAAATAATAGGGCTTATTAAAGTAATATGTTGATTGTACCTCCAATCATGCTCAGCCTAGCATGCCGAATCCACCGAATAACTCGTCCGAAAATTATTTGCAGACTCTGCTTGACTTACAACTTTGCAGGGGTGGTAGCTGATGGTTATTTTTTGGAAACAGTGCCTACCCACCATTGAATAAATATTTTTTTTTTATATACATTTACATGCTTACACCTTGGTCTCCCCTCTAACTGAGTTATTCAGTGATAGTTTATCAGAAACCCTAATAAAAAAATCAAATTTTCGTCAACGCTCGTTGAAAGCTTCTTTAAACTAAATTTGTGACCTCATTTAAATAATTTTTTCTTCCTTCCTTACCAATGTACATATCTAACTTAAAAATCACTTCCGAGTGCAACAGCATAAATGTACAGTACGCTACATATAATTAGCATAGGTATCCATTACGAACAGGGAGACGACATAAAAACTTAAAAGCTACTTAAGCGCATGACATACCTACATAGATGCCATGAAAAAAAAAAACATAAAACAAAACTCAAATTGTGAAAAAAGCTGCCTGGCACCGTTGTAACATAACTAAGCGTGCCTCGTTACATGTAAGCACCTTTTACATAAGCAACTATCTATGCAAACACGTATGCACATTTGTATGCACATTAGACTGCATCACAAAAACAAAAAAAAAAGGTTTTGCCGCCGCGATTACAAAACCTATTATATTTAAAGACGTCCGCCAAAATATTCCGGAAAAATATCAAGATTTACGTGAGCTGGACCGATTTTAAATTATCTCAAAAAATGGAGTTTTTTTATGAATAAAAATAGTTTATTAAAAAACTTTTTGAAAAAAATCCCCTCAGATGACAAAACAGATTATGTTTAAAAAATCTGCATAAAAATATAAAAAATTTAAAATTTAAATAAATTTTTTTTTTTTTAATATTTTTATGAAAACTTTTTAAGCTTAAGCCGTTTTGTCATTTGAGGGATGTTTTTTAAAAAAAGTCTAAGAAACTATTTTTATTCATAAAAAACTCCATTTTTGGAGGTATTT
>NW_016193740.1:0-3244 GCF_001687245.7 Rhagoletis zephyria | reverse complement strand
ATTTGCTCACACACTTATACGTTTTTACATATCACACAGACATATTCGTTCATATCTGCGAACGCAAGCAGCGCTATATTTGCGGTACAAACATGGTTATGTTAACAATATCTAAATATCAGAAGATTATTGACCTGATTATTGAAATATAAAAATTACACGCGTTTTTGTTTTTTTTTTTGGTTAGTTGTTGTTATATGAAATTTGATTCTTTTCTATCTCCGTTTGCTGAAAGACACTTAAATGCAAATAAGCAAACACTCACAGCAGCGTGAAGTATCATTACAGTTCATTTCATTTCGTCTGGCTGGACATGATACGAGTATGTTATTATTTTTTTTAATTTTTTGGATTTTTTGGATAGTATTCCTTCACAGTTCACTCATTTCACATACATACATGTATTAATATTATCTATCCACTTTCACTTCATATTATCATCGTTATTACATATTTCTTTGTTTGTTAACTATTTAGCGCTGATATGTGTTCATTCACACCTAAGCACTTATATGTATGTATTTATATACGCTGTATATGTGCATGTACATTAGCCTGTCGCAAGAATACATGTGTATATGGAAAACCAATTTTTTTGCAAATTTTCATGAGCATACCCTCTATGTTTGTAAATTTTGCCTAAATAACTTGTATGTACTATATACAGTTTAATGGCCGTAGGGTCACGATACCACGTGCCGACCTTTAGTTAATAACTTGAATTAAGGCTACCAAATCTTCTGTGAAAACTTTGAAAATGCAAAAATTCGATATTTGAAGTCATTTCTAGTAAATCTGCAACTTTAAATTTTTAATAATTAAATTTAAATTAATTAACGAAAAAAAGTACATTGACTCTGTAAGACTGTATTTCAAGGCTCCAAAAACGAAAATATGTTTTCTAGTCGAATAAATTGTGTATCTCTTGAAAATTTGCAATTGTAGAACATTTTTAATTGGTCCGACAGTACGTATGATGAACATTAATAGCCCGGTCAAGTTAGCTCAATAAATAGGGGTAAGCTTACAATGATTCGTATAAAGTTGAAAATCGGTACGAGTGTTGCGAACACCATTATGAATGAAATGTCAAAAGTCCCCATCGATCCCACGTCAGCAAAAAAAAATTTATTCAAGGTCAAAGGACACATAATTGCTTTTTCGCATTTTTCAGCCAAATGGTGCGGTTTATCATAAAAATAGGTGAGATGAAAGTGTGGATCTATAAAAACTGTTATAACATTTTTCTACCTAAGGATTACTATTTCTGAGATACAGCGATTCAAAATTTTGGTAAAAGGCGTGTACTCCATAATGTGCAAACCATAAATTTGTATAGAAACTTTTTATGTGTCTCTACTTATGTGCTCTTAACTTCTAAATTTTTTATTCAATTTAGATGGGCATGAACTTATTGTATTCGTAAAAGATCATGCTTTGACGTGCGAGTATCCAAAAGTTCTTTCATTTTGACCTTTGACCTTGAATCAATCTTTTTTTCAGACGTAAGATGATGGGGTTTTTTGACATTTCATTTGTAATGGTATTTACAATACTTGTAACCATTTACAGCTTTATGCGAGTTATTATAATCTTGAATGTCTAACTACATTATATCAAAATATAATATATATAAAAATATATATCAAAATAAAATAGGTGTTTTAGTGCTTGGCTTGTCCGGTTGCCTATTAGCTAAAAAATCTGAAAAGTATTCTTTATGAAATTTTTATCCTTTAATATCCTTAGGTATATGTAGATATTCATAGGATTAAAATTAAACTAAGATTCTTTAAAATTTATATTTGAAAACAAAATTTATGTATAATCAATCTTATTTCGAATTTTTCTTTAAGTTGACAGATACCCATATATCCATGTTTTGTGTAAACTTTTGGAAATTATTATAATTTATGTTCCTTTAGAAAAAAGCCTGACTACCTGGTAAAACACCAAAAATGCAGATTTACTTAATATATTGTGTCCAAGTATTGTAGGGAGTATAGTAACACCGTCTTATACGGAAGTAAAAAAAGTAAATTAGCAAAACACGCGAAATGCACAACGCTTATTTTGATAACTATGACTGCAAGTCTGCATGAATTACCGTGCTCCAGTTTTTTTTTTTTGGGACAGTCGTATGTATGCCTATGTATTAGAGTGGCCCAAAAAATGTGTTCCCAGATAGGGTTTGGGGCACCTTCCAAAATTTGTCCGCTTGCTCAAAGAGGTGTTGGTAACGCACTTCACGTTTCTAAGTATAGGTAAATTTAGACGATGCTCATGATGCTCATATTTGACTCTAGAAGTATTATGTGCACAATGTATATTCATAAAATGTTTATTAAACAAACAATTGGTTAAGCAACCCAAGAAGATTTCAAATTTAAATTATCTAAAAAAAATATCACAAGCTTCAGTTGTCATGGCAACAGTAGCTTCTTATAAAAATCACCAATATTTTGCCAGTTTCACATCGGTCGCGTAGCTCATTTCAAGGTTATTAAGCACCCCGTTTTGATAACAGCAGAAAAATTAAAGTTGCTATAGATATTACAAAAATTAAAAGGAAAAAACTAAAGGGGTGCCCCGTTTTGTAGGATGACATTTTTTCCCCCATACAAAAATTGGACCAGTCAGTCTACTGTACACATAGTAAAACATTGATTTTTGGTGTGTACAAAAAATCAATGTTATAAAACCATCCAAATGGTCAAAATATTAATACAATCGTACATTCGTATAGGTATGTGTACTCGCACACATGATTACCGTTTGAGCTTATTTGCCTCAAGTATAGATAAATTCTATGACAGAGGTTCCCAAACTTTTTCCCCGTAGACCCCTTTCAAAACCTTACTGGCTTTGGTGAACCCCCCGCCTGGAAGACCGGGGCATATTCCCCAAGTGAGTCAATTTTGGAGCCATCAGTGAAGATTCGATAATGTGTGAGCCCGAGCTCAGTGTTTGAATTAAACCAGCATTCAGCCTCAGGGAACTCATCATCATAGAATCTCTTCAACAAAGGTAATGGTGGCATACTATCTTATAGCATTGAAAAGGCACAAATGCTCAAATCTCTGCCGACAGCTATTTTCTCCTCGCCCCACTCAGTGTTATAAGAATATCGGTTTATTTTTAGCCTGAAGATGGCGTTTAAGGCTGACGGTAAGTGCAGCAGTGCGTCAAGAGCACTACACACTAGAGGTATACGCCGCCGAGCCACGCCGCCGCCGCCGCCGTT
>NW_016193739.1:0-3244 GCF_001687245.7 Rhagoletis zephyria | reverse complement strand
ATTATTTCGTATGCACAGTTTCCATATGCACAATTTCAGGGTGCCAGTGGTGCATCTGGATATATTTTAAAACTAAATGCGTCATTACAACCCCCCGATGCATAAAATTGTTGACTACGAGTATCTATATACATACATATGTATGTATGTATGGATGTATGCATGTATACCTAGTCGTAATCTCAATGGCGCCATGCAGCTTTTTATAGGCATACCAAAAAGGTGCAATTAAATATTATACTTTATCTATAAATGAATACTAAAAAATATGCTAATCAAAATGCAAATGTGTAAAGTGCACTCAGTAAAAAATGTTTAGATACGCTTCCTTTCTCTACCCCGTGAATCCTGATTGTAGTTTTGAAATTTTCAACGCAGTAGTTCATTGATGTAGTCATTCCTGCAGTTTATTGCGTTGCTCATACGCAATTTCGAATGTTGTTTTAGTAAATATTTATACAACAATAAACGTTACAAATAAAAAACTTATACATTGTATGTATGTAACTGCATACGAGTATGTAGCATTTACATTAGGCATATGACTTTTTTCTAAAATCAGTATACATACATACCTATAAGGAGAGGATGAGGAAAAATCCACTAAAGTAACGTTTTCGACAAAATTTTGGTACTTAAGCTGCTCAAAAAAAAAAAGATGTATGTACTGGAGAAAAACACGAATACAAATATGTATATGGAAAATTCCTTATCAGGTACAATAATATAGCTTCAAAATGAGACCTCATAGAACTCTCTTCGTTGAGCCAATTTTTATACACGGGGGTCACATACAAGGTACATATGTATAGATTGTTTAGTAAACTGTTTTTTTTTTTTATTTCCCGGAGTACACTGCGGCAACGTTTTGCAGCATATTTTGAGAAAAATATTATTTTGTTGTTTTTTAATCATTCCTCATCCTCTCCTCATAGGTACATACATACATATATTTAATTTTAGAAAAAAGTTATATGCCTAATGTACATACTTACTTGTACTTTTATCACAAACAGCCTGGTTTTTACCTGTTTCCATTGTTATTACATTGCTGTGATAATGTATTAAATAAATATTGTAAATACTAACTGACAAGGAACAGAATAATTATTCTGACAACAAAAAGAAGTACGCGTATATACAGAGGTAAAAAGAGTCGGCAAATGATATTTTTACAATATTTTTATGCTAAAAATTTTCGTTAACTTTCACTTAAAATATAGTTCATTGTATAGCAATAACGATATAAATAAAACTTTTTAATCAGAATTTTCAAATTTTATCGTGGTGAAAAGCAAAATTATAAAGTGTATGAAAAAAGATGTCGAATTGCAACATCACACAGTGCCTCGCTTCCATTATAAAATGTGGGCAAAAATAGGATTGTGAACGAAGCTTGAGGGCGCTGAGTCCGAAAATGCAATTGGTTTTTTGATAACTTTCATACTTCCACTGTAAATGTAGTTTGAAGTTGAAAATTTGGATTCTTGTCGCATTTACTACATAGGTATGTCCATGAAGTTCACTCTTTTTTAAAAAGAGAGGTGCCTAATGACAGGGTTTGGCCTGTAGATGTGCAATAAAGTTATTTTTTTTAATTTTCTTAAAATTATTTAAGAAGTTGAATGAATTTGATATTTTATTATGGGTATCAATTGAAATGGTTTTGAATATGTTTTTCTTCTAAAGTAACTGAAATATGTATATCAATATGGATATCAGACACGAGAAAAAATTGGACATATTTACCAAGTGAAGAGTAAAAACATTCCCGGGTTAATTTAAGAGTGCAATAATTTAAAAGGAATGTGATCAGAACAAATCACTGATTGAGAACAAATACGATGTCGTAAACCTTTGGTTTGACACAATTATTATTTTAGTTTACTTTAGTTGACTTTACACACAGGTTGCAACCCTCTTCAAAATATTTGTAAGATGTAACCTTCTTAAACCTTTGACTCCCATATGGTGATACCTATGCATTTCAATTACCTAATTTCCTTAATGCAAATGGAATTAGATTTTTTAAACAATATTTTAATTATTCATTTAACTTATTAAATAATTTCAATTTAATTTTTTAACAGGTGGCAACTCTAAAAAAAATTATTTATTATTATATTAATTATATTTATTTTAAATCTACAGGTCAAGCTTTTTAATCTGACACCTCGTATTTGAAAATCGAACGATTCGTGCGTATCTGATGGCACTGACAAGAAATGAAAAAATGATTTTATGCATTAGCAAAAAACGCATTATTTCAAAAAGTGCAAAAATGAGCACCATACTATTAAAAAAGTAATAAAGAAACTATTTTTGATATATTTTTTATTCATTCCATTAAAAGTGGCCATTTTTGAAATGTTTATTAAAAAAAGTGTTTTTTTTTTGTGGAATACCGCAAGGACACGCTGTGTTAATTTTTTGTTTACAAAATTTTTAATTCTTATAGTTATCTACTATATATATGGAAATGAAAAGCTTCAAACCAACATTTTATTTCAAGCAATGTATTTTTGATATTTATTTCCGTGAGAGCTAACGCATGGCTGTGCCCTGATTGAAATTCTTAGTATAAAATTTATTGAGTTTAGTGGCTTCCGGGCGGCAAATTGCCCGGATAAATTACCTTTACGAAAATACCAAACACGTTCACATTGCAAACAACGAATATTTCNATATATTTTCGTGTTCTCAATCGCAAGTATGTGGCTAGAATAGGTGACATAAATTGTAAATTGGAAATACAGGTTTTCTTCAACAAAATTTAGGTACTCGAGGTGCCAAACACTACTTCCGTATGTCAGCGCTTCACTAAAGAAATCTTTTGTCCCCTAGTGTCTGAAATGTTTCAGTATTCAGAAATCACACTTATCGCACTATTTAGAGTTCGCTGCACTTTTTAATTAACTTTTAACAAACAAAAGCAAAAATGTATTTTTTAATTGCGTGCAAAAAAGTATAAACATTAATTATTATCAATTAAATAAAATCGTATGCGAATGCCAGACAGTAATGGATTTTTATATTGTAATTTCGTTTTGTGTGGAATCAAAAGAAACGCTGATCCACTTCCACTAACTAGACGCAGCGTACACAAAACAAAACAACAAAAAAAAACAGACTACGGTCAATAAGTTACAACAATTGAGGATGGCATAAAAGCCCAATGGCAGCCATTTATTATATGGCTCTTTCGCCAGTTGACCATTAAAAGCGTCCACAATGCGCATAAATA
>NW_016193738.1:0-3244 GCF_001687245.7 Rhagoletis zephyria | reverse complement strand
GTTGTTGTAGAATATTGTTTATGTAACAACACATTACTAAATAAAACGTTTGCTTTCGTGTTGATCTCTGCCAGATGCTGGAACTGCAGGATGCGTCGAGACATCCTTCTCAGGAATCGTTAACCGGTGCCGATGCTGGTCATTTACATCCTGGTCACGCGTATCACAATGGTCATCATCGCCGTTCGCCGAGTTTAAGGTGAGTACCAAAACAATACTATGTTTCTACACTACATACGTACATATTTTCGAATTCGAAAACAAAACAAAACAACAGAAAAACTCACTAAAGTATACACAAAAATACAACAAATGTATGCTGTTAATGAGTTTAATTGATTCAAAAATTAATAAAAAAATATTCATAATTGCAATAATCATACTAAATCAGACATAACGGATCTCCATTGGCCAGATCTCCAAGTCCTAGACGGCGAGGCCATCAATACATACATCATGATATTGGGTTCTCCGATACCGTATCTAATGTTGTAGAGATGGTCAAGGAGACCCGTCATCCAAGGCACGGATATGGGCATCCGCGTTATCCAAGAGGTATACAAATATAATACGTACATAGCTATAGTTTTTATAAAATTGTTTTCTTGTTTTTGTTTCGTTTTTTTTTGTAATTTAATATTTAAATAGTTATGTACACTTTGTTAAATATATTTTAAGATACACTTCGACTACTAAATACTTGCCTAGACTTTACTTGTATCTACAAATATGTTCTTAAATTAGGCTAACACAGGTCCACCAAGCGTAAATTAATTTTTCTATATTTTAATTACTTATATGCAGTATTGTTTCCAAGCTATAAGTTTTATGATACTTGAAAAAATTTTCCTCAGCAAAGCTTACAAGAACCAAGATTTCCTGGTTGGTTGGTGTTTTCCCTACAATTTCTTGGGTTAGCTTCCTTCCGCATGCTTACGAGGAGACTGGAGCACCTTTACAGTTCCTACAATTTAGAATAATTTTGAACTTTTACAGATCTGAAGCTTTATTTTTGTTAAAGTCAAAAATTAAGAAGACAGTCAGGCAGGCTAAAGGTCTCTGTCGGGAATTTCATACATATTTCAACAAGGCATCCCAATGCTATTGCTTGTATTGTATATTTTTTGACTTGCTTGGCTATACATTAGGGCGGGTCTTTTTTTTACTATGGGCATATATTTAGCATAGGAGGATTATATGTGTAATTATAAGCAAATTTTCAGAAGAAACTATGGGTTTAAAATCAATGGGGAGTATGAGGAGGAGTATTTCGCAGAAAATAAGATAATTTTGACTGTTGCGCCCTCCGGTGGAGGTTTTCAGTAAAATATACTATTTTACGGCACTACAGCAAAGTGCTGAGAAACCGATTTTCGCAGTTAGGAAAAATCCAAATTGATTTTAGACTAATGGTGTCTTCAGCAAATTTTCTTCAAATTATAATTATATTTCTTCCCATACAGCGCGGATAAAAACACACACAGTATTACCACAGTGTTGAGTTGGTGATCCTCAAACTACGATTCGTTATCGTTTAAGAGGATTTATTCTGCAACAAACGAGTTTGCTGCAGATTTTACCGACAAGCAACAAAACAATCGACTTTAAGTTTTATTAACACTTTCGTCACTGATCGATCCATTGTTACTCCTTTACGCACTGATAAGGTTTAGTTTCATGGTCAATGCCTCTGTTTCACATTAGTGCCAATACTAATTAGAACCAATAAGCATTACGGCAGGTATTCATTAAGATTTATCGTAAATACTCTTTGGAATTTTAAATTGGTGCTGAAAGTTGCTTGACTTACTTGAGATTTAACTAGAACCTTTCCTATAGTCCCTCCGAACAGTTTATCTAAAAAATGTCTAGACTTAGTTTTGAAAGCACTGTAATTTTCTTAACAAAACTTCAATATAAATAGCGCCTAAACTTTTGCTGGGGGAAAAAATGTACCAATTTTCCTAACTAAAAATAAGCAAAGAATTTTAAATTGTCTTCAAACTTTGTTGTAATCTAAACTCCACGAAAATCACCACCAGACAGAGCAACTGTTTATTTCGAATATAAGCTCCGTCAAAACTTCATATTTGTGTAAAAAAAAACTTATCATTCGAAAATGGTCGACCTGTGTTAGTTCGTTTAAAGTACACACAAATCACCAAAATATTTTTTAAATATTTATTTAGCTGTAAATGTTTCCATCTAAACATTAACACTATTAAGATAATTCAAAGTTGGGTTTGCTATTTGTTTAGTTACAAAAATTAAAAAAAATTGTTTTTATTTGTTGATCTATGTATGCACATCTTTGAGTTTAGTAAAATTTTTGCAAGGCATGCTAACGGTTTTGAACGTACTCATGCAGACCCTCCCAATGCATATACCTAGTACTCACTCGTCATTTTCATGCCTACAATAAACTTATTGTTATCTTAATTCACACAAAGGCCCTAACCAGCACATTTTCTATTTTGCAGAAGAAGCCAAAAGCAAAACCGGTTCCTATTCAATCTCATATAAAAATTTAACAATAACGTTAATTTCTTCATGATCCAATGAACGGATCTAAACCAAAATTAGTACGGGACTACCTCTGAGGTAGGGCCTTTGCTTAAAGAAAAGGATTATAGAAATCGATTTGTTAATCGATGCAAAGTTATGCGGTAACATACATCAAAAAATAAATAAATATTCCGATGAATTGAAGTCGGAAGTCCTTTTTTGAAGTCCGTTAAAAAAGTAAATCAAAAACCGCAGATACGCCTTTTTAAAAAGTGGCATAACTACCTTGTTTTTGATACTTTCAGTTTTTGAGAGAAGGTGTATTTTAATAGATCCTACCAAAATCTGTAAAAAAAGCAGTTTCGTAAAAGTGTTGGTTAGGGCCTTTGTGAATTAAGGTAACGTTATACAAATTACAAATTATCCTAAACACAATTGAAAATTTACACATCCTATATAGACATACATGCATACACATATACTTTATACTCGTATGTACACAAACATACTTAGATACTTAGACTACCATCGTACATATTTACATAATTAGGCAAAAGCTATTTTTACTGCTTAGCACTTCAATGATTTCTTTACAAAAACATACATACATTCATATACATATATGTATGTATGTACATTATACTGTGTTAATTAAGACGACACATTTTTTTCTTTCGGTTCCATATGAAAATTTCGTTGTAGCTCACGAAAAATACGAAATTTCATCCCCCTATTCGCA
>NW_016193737.1:0-3245 GCF_001687245.7 Rhagoletis zephyria | reverse complement strand
GAAGAAGAACTTGAAGCAGAGGAAGAAGAAGAACTTGAAGGAGGGGAAGGGGAGTTAGAAGAGGAAGAAGCTGTAGAAGAAGAAACAGAAGAAGTGGAGGAAGAAGCTGAGGAGGAAGCTGAGGAAGAAGCTGAGGAAGAAGCTGAGGAAGAAGAAGAAGAAGAAGAAGAAGAGGAGGAGGGAGATGGAGAAGATGAAGAAGAAGAACCTGAGGAAGAAACTGAAGAACTTGAAGAAGAGCTCGAGGAAGCTGCTGAGGAAGAAGAATCCGAGGATCCTGACGTAGAAGAAGAAACTGCTGAAGAATCGGACCTAGCAGAAGAATCTGAAGAAGATGTAGAAGAGCCCGTTGAGGAAGAAACAGAAGAAGAAGCTCCTGAAGAACCGGAATCAGCAGAAGAGCCTGAAGAAGAGGAAGAACCTGAAGCCGATGACGAAGAAGCTGAAGAAGGGGTGGATGACCCTGCTGATGAAGAACTTGAAGAGCCTGCCGAGGAAGAGTTAGTTGATTCTGGTGTTGCAGAACCAGAAGAAGCTACTGAAGAAGAGATTCCGGCAGAAGAGCCCGAAGAAGAAGTTGAAGAACCTGCTGAGGAAGAGCCAGAAGAAGAAGAGGTGGAAGACCCTGCTGAAGAAGAAGAAGCTGAAGGAGAGGTTGAAGAACCTTCTGAGGAAGAGCCAGCAGAAGAAGAGGTTCAAGACCCTGCTGAGGAAGAAGCAGAAGAGGAACCAGAAGAAGAGGAAGCTGAAGTAGAGGCTGATGAAGAACCAGAAGAAGAAGATGCTGATGAAGCGACACCAGCAGAAGAATCTGAAGAAGAGTTTGAAGAACCCCCTGAGGATGTGACAGAAGAAGCAGCTGAGGTCGAAGTGGAGGAACCTGAACAAGAAAGTGTAGAAGAGGCTGAGGAATCAGAGGAAGAGGCACATGACCCTGTTGAGGAAGAACCAGAAGAAGGGGAAGAAGAAGTAGAAGAACCTGAAGAACCAGTTGTAGAAGAGGCTGAGGAAGACGCGGAAACTGTAGAAGATGTTGAAGAAGAGCCAGAGGAATCTGAAGAAGAAGAACCGGAAGCCGCTGAAGAAGAAGGAGATGATGATGAACTTGCTGAAGGAGAAGCAGAAGAAGTAGTAGATGATGGTGATGAGGAAGAAGAAGTTGAAGCGCCAGAAGAGGAAGCTGGGGAAGAAGTTGAAGAAGCTGCTGAAGAAGAAGCGCCTGAAGAAGAAATAGAAGAAGCTTCTGGCGAGGAAGCCTCAGAAGAAGAGGGAATTGCTGAGGTTGAACCAGAAGCAGAAGAGGCGACTGAAGAAGTAGACACAGCAGAAGGTCATGCTGACGAAGAGCCTTCTGAGGAAGAACTAGAAGAAACTGCTGTTGAAGCAACTGAAGAAGAATTCGATGAAGAAGCAGAAATTCAAGCCGTTCGCGCTTTAGATGCTGTATTGGATGAGGCCGAACAAGAAGAAGAGTTACCTCAAGATGAAGAAGAAGTGAACCTGGGGGAAGAAGTCGATGTTGAACCAGTAGTAGAGCTTGTAGAGGTAGAAGAGGTAGCAAATTTAGAAGAGGCTGAAGAACATGAAGTGGGACCGCAACCGTTATTGGAAGTGGTTGAAGAAGAGCTAGAGGTCGAAGATGATAAGGTAGAAGTGTTGGATGAAAGGGTCAACGGGTTGGATGAGCCTAAAACGGTAAGTGAAGAGCAAGAAGACGATGACGATGACGATGACGATGAGGAGGAGGATAATGTGCAAAAGTTCGAGTGCCGACCGCGAAGGGTAAGTCATGATGGCAAGAAAAATTTGCGACACGGTTACATAAGCATATGCATACATATAAACACATTTACACAAGCTTTTACATATCGTCACCTTAATTCACAAAGGCCCTAGCCAACAAATTTTTTTATTTTACGGGAGAAGCAAATACAGGTGAGGGTTTTTTGAAATGTGGCATGTAACTCCGTTGTTTTTGATACTAACACTTCAAAATTTTTATTAAAGTTGTTTTTGAATACATCCTACAAAAATCTGTGAAAAACGGAGTTTCGGAAAAAGTGTTGGTTAGGGCCTTTGTGAATTAAAGCAACGATATACACTTACATACATATATAAACGTATTATAATTACATGCACTTACAAACACATACAAATAGCATATTCACCCTGCAAAAAATGCGACTAATCCGGGATGACTTCGGGAGCAATTGCGAAGGAACATGCGACTAATACACCTTTTGATCTCCTTATTTATATGGAATGAACTGTTCGCTTTTGTTCGAGCATGTCCTATGAAGTGACTAATTATTCCCCTTTATACCCGAACGGGTGCACAAAGCGACTATTCATTTTTAACAAAAATAAAAATTTGCGCCAGCCGCGCGATTCGAACCATGGCGCTCAGGTTTGTTAAGCGAATACTCTCTCTTTGTGCCAATGCCGCACATGAAATCTTATTGACTAAGTGCGCACATATCATTAAATCGTTAATAGTACCCGTTGGAGATCAGCCGGGGACTAATTGATCTCCAATTATACCCGTATGAGACCAGTTGCGACTAATTAATACCCAATTGTACCCCCGATTGAGAGTAGTCTCGGAATACTCTCTTTAGAGATTAGTCGCATAATTTTTTGCAGGGCATAATTACCACACACGTACAAACATATACATATACACGCATTCCAAGTACGTAGTTATTGTATTTACCTATGTACATAAAAAACATACATATGCAGCTTATGCTACGCATCCCAGCGGAAAAGAAGTAATGCATTACATCCGCGATAAATAACGTAATTCGATTCTTACGAGTTTTAGATTCTATTACTGCTTAATATGTAATTAGCATTCCTATCTAATCCAAAAAGTGTCAAAAAAGTCATATTAAATCACATAGATTCCACGATTACTAGGCTATGCAAAATTGAATGCCCTCCTTCCCGTTTTACTGATTATTTTTCGATTACCATACATCACCTTTACCCACTGGGATGTAGATGAAAAATGGCAGACTTCAGTGTGTGTGTAGCGAATTCCGATAGTACTGGGACAATAAAACTCTGACATTCACGAGTGGCCGTCTCACACTTCAAGTATTAAAGCCCACCTTCTTCAAGCGCATAATTCAAAGGTATGAAGTAGATATACTACATATCAGGGATGTGGCGAATGTGGAATTTTAGACATCCGCTAACAGCTAACATCCGCGGATGCGGATGCGAATGCGGATGTCAAGTAT
>NW_016193736.1:0-3245 GCF_001687245.7 Rhagoletis zephyria | reverse complement strand
GCTTTCACTGCGCCTCGGCAACGACTGCCACTCTCGGTGACCTCTCTCTTGGTCGATCGATTTCTCGAGGGCTGCTGCTGCTGTTGCTGAATCCTCGAGGCGACAAAATCGGATTTTGGGGCTTATTTGTCTGTCTGTGTTTGTTTGTGTTGGCTACCGTAGCTGCCTCTGTTCTGGCTGATCCGATTGAGATTGATCCAATGAGGGTGAAACAGCACATTTGCACACCACATATGCTTTCTCCAGGGAGACCGCTGCTCTTGAGCCACAGCCACTGCTTTTTCTGGACTTAATTAGCAGTGGTGGTGACTGCTGGTTTCGGTTTAGACCTGAGAGTGCTGCACTCACTTGGTAATTTTAAAGTGCTGCTACTGCTGCCTTTTCATTCCTTTCTCCAATTCCGCTAATTACTCTAATTGGCCGTGTGTGTGTGCATGTGTGTTTGCCTGCTGTACAATTGGTAGTAGGGCCACGTTCAGGTTTCACTGCTGAAGGAAAGAGTGCGATTTTTTTGCTGCATTATTATTGTTGGTTTTGCAGAACCAGAAGAAAAAGGAGGAGATGACCGTCTCTACACACACACACACACACTGCACTGTCATTAGGCTAATCTAATTTGGCCCTTTTCACTCTAGTAGTAGAGCCTTTCTGCTCGCTCATTCTGCCTGTTCTCTGTGTCCTGGTCACCGAGTGCACCGCGAGCTTTCCTCCCCACTTCATCAGGATTAGTGTCACTGGTGGGTGGCACATTGCTTCTCTACTGTAAGCTAAATTGATCGTACGGCAATTACAATGACAATTGGAAAGGATTGCTGCCTGACTGCCTGCCTGACAGCGGTCACCACCAGCAGCAGCAAATGAGAGACAGGCAGCTCAACTCTTTAGTTTTAGCGCTGTCTGTCTGAAATGTTTAGCACTGTGTTTTAGCACTGACAGAGCATGTGTGAGTAAGCCACAGACATTCGCCACCAGTGCTTCTTCAGCCATCGTCACTGAAGCTAATTTGGTGATGGTGCTTTTGATGGTGGCGGTGTGATAAGTATCACTAAAGTATTGTGCCTATGTACCTATCCTCTCTCTCTTTTNTCCCCACTTCATCAGGATTAGTGTCACTGGTGGGTGGCACATTGCTTCTCTACTGTAAGCTAAATTGATCGTACGGCAATTACAATGACAATTGGAAAGGATTGCTGCCTGACTGCCTGCCTGACAGCGGTCACCACCAGCAGCAGCAAATGAGAGACAGGCAGCTCAACTCTTTAGTTTTAGCGCTGTCTGTCTGAAATGTTTAGCACTGTGTTTTAGCACTGACAGAGCATGTGTGAGTAAGCCACAGACATTCGCNGCAGCAAATGAGAGACAGGCAGCTCAACTCTTTAGTTTTAGCGCTGTCTGACAGAGCAAGTGTGAGTAAGCCACAGACATTCGCCACCAGTGTTTTTTCAGCCATCGTGAAGCTAATTTGGTGATGGTGATAGCGGTGTGATAAGTATCACTAAAGTATTGTGCCTATGTACCTATCCTCTCTCTCTTTTTTTTTGCTTGGCAAGCACAATTTGCATCGCCGCCATCACCGCCATTTGCCGGCAGCAGAAATGAGTGAGTGGTGGTGGTAGTGTTTTGCCTCATTATCGAGTTATGTCGCGACTGACCCATAAATGAGAGAGAAAAATAGAGAGAGAGAGAGAGAGGAAGGTTCCTCATGGACACCGCTTTTTTCTTTTTTTTTCTTTTTCCTCCTTTTGCTCTCTCGCTCCCTGCGGTGGTGTGTGTTGTTGCACTTCTTTTTCTTCTNGCGACTGACCCATAAATGAGAGAGAAAAATAGATAGAGAGAGAGAGAGGAAGGTTCCTCATGGACACCGCTTTTTTCTTTTTCTTTTTTTTCTTTTTCCCCCTTTTGCTCTCTCGCTCCCTGCGGTGGTGTGTGTTGTTGCACTTCTTCTTCTCCCCCCTCTTAAAGTCCAGTAAAGTACATTTGTTTGATTTATGATTCCAAGTTGATAGTCTGCTGCTGCTGCTGCTGTGCGGCATCATTTCCGAGACCAAGAGGAAGAAGAAGAAGAAGATACTTTGCCTAAAAATAGTGAGCTTGTATATAAAACCGGAGAGAGCCTGCCTGCCTGGCTGTGCAGTAGAGTAAAGTGCCATTTCATTTTTATTATTTGCTCATAATATCAAAGTGAGCGAGTGAGCACAGCATCAAGGCATTTAAATCGGCTTACAAATGAGACTCTGCTGTGCAATTGTCTTCTTCTTCTTTTGCTGAGTTGCTCGAGGTGATACTACTTCTCACTACGTCTGACTGGACTCATTTTCTATCTCTTTTTCTATTTTCTACTTTCCTAAACGGTCAGAAGCGACTGAATCCGCAACCAGCAATGACAGCAGCGACATGCACCAGCAGTGTAATAGCTGCTTGATAGCAATTTTGTAGGACACATTCAGTTTTTTTACCATTCTAGACCTTCTGTTCCATTTGGTGTTTCACTACTATTTTTTGGGGAAAAAGAGCAGAAAAACACATTGCACAGCAAAACAACACAACACAACAAGCTGGCAAACAAACACACCATTAGCTAACGGTTACAATCTATTACATTACATTGCCTAGCCTAGCCTCTTCTCTTTGCCTGCACAGTTGGCTCATCATCAACGAAGATGATGATGGTGATGACTGTGTTTAGAGGAGGAGGAGGAGGGTTTGAATACCAGCACCGCAGAGCACTCTCTTACCACTCACTTATCGAGCATTATTGTTATCATCTCTCCTGCTCACCACCACCACCACCACTACTAATTTGGGCACACTTTGTACTAACTCTCTCGGTGCTGCTTATCGATTGAGCGATTTTACTTTTCCTTTCTTTCTCTGTCTGCTATGTTGTACGACTGTGGTGAGAGTGGTTGTACAGACAGTAGTAATACCACCACGATCCCATTTGCCTGCTCTGCAGGAGAAAAGGGAATAGAATAGGGAAAGTGAGTGAGTGCACAAAGGTGTGTAGGAATGACAGCAGTCTGACTGACTGACTGCAAATCGATTGATTCACTCTCTCACTTCTTGGTTAGCTGTGTGTGGTGGCTTCCGTTTTTATTCCACCGCTGGTCCCAGCCCCTTACCCGTTTTCCCCTCTCCCTTTCCTTTCCCCCACGCCACGCGTCACTTGCTGCTGCCTTCCTAATCGTTTCATTATCATGCACCATCATCATCGTTATTAATAATATCGCCCATAATATTCCCCC
>NW_016193734.1:0-3245 GCF_001687245.7 Rhagoletis zephyria | reverse complement strand
CTCCTTTGTACAGCACCATAACGTAGCGGAGGAGGAGCGCCTGCGTGAATGACTCCACGAGGAGCACCAGCTGAAAGGCATTAAAGTGACCCGGCGTGGCGGCCACCGTGTAGACCTTGGCCAGGAGGAAGAGGAAGCCGAGGCGGAGCGGGAGGTAGAGGAAGGTGAGGAGGGAGGTGGCTTGGGCGAGGACGAGGATGATGCCTAGCAGGCAGACTGGGGCGGTGGAAAGTTTGAGGAGGAGGGCTAACAGGGAAGGTGTGGAGTTTACTTGGGAGGTACTGCCTAGAGTGGAGTGGTTCATGCTGAGGAAGAAGATGCCTGAGATGAGGACGATTTGCAGGCAGAGTAGGATGTACAGCAGAGACTGGCAGACTTTGAGCTGGGAGGCCATTATTTGGGATTTAGGGGTTTGGGACTTGGGAGTTTGAGGCTCAATGCGAGGAAAGCAGAGGTAGATGGCGGTGAATGGCAGTGACATGCTTTCTGCCGGTGCTTTTATACTGTCGCTACCTTTCTGGTGTCTTCCTAATTGCTCTAACTTACTACTAAAATCAGCTCTGATAAGGCTATTGAGAAATGATGTTTTTTTCAGCGGTCTGCTAGACAGAATGTCTACTGGAGGTGTCTACTTTGTCTGCGGCGGTCTGAGGGTGATTCAACGTCCAACGTGCTGATAATAATCGCACTGCTTAATCGTATTGTAGTTTTTATTTATAGCCTGTTGTTTGTTAATTGGTAGTATTGTGTAGGGTAAAAGTCTATCTTTCTATGTCTCAGTCTACTCTGAGTGGTCTGTACTCAGGTGGTGGAAGAGAAGATGCGCACCAGGTGATAGCTGTTGATATGGGATTGAGTAGGCTTGGGACTGAGAATTGGGATGTGGTGCGATGAGGTGATGGGAGAAAGTACGGTGGAAAGTTTTTTTGCCTGTTTTGTTTAGCCGGTTGGAAGCAGTAAACAGCCTGTTTTTGTACGCCTAGTTTCCAAGTGGTGCGATGCCGCTTTTCTCAGCGCTCACTCTGTCAAGCGAACGATGATGTACTCTCTCCTCTTCTCTTCTTTATTTGGTAGCATGTACTACAGCTGTTGTTGTTGGATTAGATGCTATGGTGCAGGATGGTGATGATGTTGATTAGGTTTGACAGTACAACTCCCGCAGCAGACTTTGGCCTCCAGTGATGGTTGCCACACGTGGGTGCGAGAGGGAGAGAGAGAAGGAGAGAGTTTGCCGGTTAAACATTTGCTGTCATTTTTCGCACAGCTGCCCCTGCTGCTTTTATGATCGCACCTTTTCTCCACTTTTCTACACTTTTCTTCACTTTTAAATTAATTTACAACCGTAGTTGTGGTGGTAGTAATAATTTTTGATTTAAGTGAGTTTTTAGTGCGCGCATTTCAAGGAAGCTAAAGTGCTCCTGCTGTTTTTAAAAGAAATGACAAATGTTTGCATTTGTGATTTGAAAAAAATGGATTTTTTATTTATAATTTGTGAAAAATGGCATGAGTGGGTGTGAGAGATGTGTGGTAGTAGTGGAGAAAGAGATTTTGTTGAACTTTTTATGATAACAACTCAATGTATTTTTAGGGTGTACTTTTCACTACTGTCGACGCTGCCGCTGCTGTTGTCTGAACTTCTCCCACGCCCACTACCTCACCATAAGGCGGTGGACTTTCTGAATTCGATTCTGAATCCTCAAAGTATCCTGTTCCTATTTTAAAGATCCGGAGAACGTAGGCGTGAAGGGCAGCCTGCAGACAAAGCTCCAGCAGAAGAAGTGGCAGGTAGACGAGAAGGGCAATCTCAAATGCCGCGCCCACCAGCAGAAAAAGGTACAGATAGCGAAAGGGCAGGTAGACGATGAGCAACGCTCGGTGGGCGTTGGTGGCCANAGACGAGAAGGGCAATCTCAAATGCCGCGCCCACCAGCAGAAAAAGGTACAGATAGCGAAAGGGCAGGTAGACGATGAGCAACGCTCGGTGGGCGTTGGTGGCCACCAGGACGACGGCAATGGTGGAAAGGGGCGTGGAGAGGAGGTGGAGAAGGAGGGAGGCGGAGTGAACTCCTTTTGATGTATGAGAGGAGCTTTGTGAATGGGCAGAGTAGCACAGGAGAAGGACTGACTGCAGGAGAAAGAGGAGGAGGACTTGAAACGTCTGCAGGAGGTAGATGTTGTGACGGAGTTTGCGGAGTTTGGGGTTGTTGGAGTTTGTTGATGGAGGAAGTTCAGAGGGCATTTTTAATGATGCTTAATTTTTATTTTACTTTGAACTGTTGGACGATGTTTTTTGCTTTTTGTGTTTTAAACAAAAAAAGTGTTTTCTCAATTTTCCTTCTGTCTTATTTTATACCTTTTCAGTCTCTCGTTTATTTTTTGCTGTCATCCTCTTTCTTTCTAAATCTCATTGTACTTTTTGTTTGAGTTGTTTTCTCTCTGTGTTTTCTCAGCAAGGGTCTTTACTGGTAATTTTTGGTGATAGTATCCTGCTTCTTATAAGTGTGTCTTTTGCGGTAGATTAACAACAGCAGGTATTTCTCCGACATTGTAATTTTGTCAATTGAAGCTAAGGGTTAGTCGCATTAGTGGAGTGTTTTGTGCTAGGCAGTGGTACCTTTTACTAGCAATGAGCCAACAATACTGTCACATGGTTTTTTGTTTTGGTAGTATACTATAGCGTTAATGACAGGTTAATTGCCAATGGGAAGCCAATGCTTGTTTGTGAGAAGTGATGAGCCGAGGTGAGGAAGCATTTTTGGTAGGTGTAAAGAAAGGTGTTTAGTGCTTTTTTATCGCCGGTAGAGATCTACTTCTGCATCAGTTTTGTTCTTATTGCCAATGTCGACTGCAATGTTTTGTATTTTTCTGTTTTTTAAGACGTACTGTTTACTGCTAAATATAGCCAAAAATTTTAGTTGTGTAAAATTAAACGGATGTTGCTGCTGCTGATGATGATGAGCATTTCTACTGGTGCTCTTCACAGAAAATCGACTTGCTGTGATTTCAGCAAAACTCGCGGTAATTTTCAGGAAAAAAAGATTAATTGTGCTGCTGCTAATCAGCTTACCGTTTTACAGCTTCTTTTTGTTTGCAGAATACTACTTCATATTTAAACCGTTTTCAGCCAAAAACCGTCTCTTTTGACTAACTCTGATTTGCTGCTGCGGTGTCTTCCTCCTGCCGCTGCTGTTGTTTCCATCATTAGCATCCTTGTGGGCTATGTATAATAGAAATTAGCAGTTGCC
>NW_016193733.1:3071-3246 GCF_001687245.7 Rhagoletis zephyria | reverse complement strand
GAAACTAAACTGGGGGCCCAACGTTGCAGATAGAGTGCGCAAAGCAACAATGGCACTATATTCCTGCAGCAGAGCAATAGGGGAAAAATGGGGGATTGAACCCAAAATAATACACTGGCTATACACGGTGGTGGTTAGACCAATTCTCTATCACGGTATAGTGGTATGGTGGAAC
>NW_016193733.1:0-3006 GCF_001687245.7 Rhagoletis zephyria | reverse complement strand
GCGGTGGTTAGGCCAATTCTCTATCACGGTATAGTGGTATGGTGGAACACCCTTGGGAAAGGGGTAAACTTCAAAAAAATGGACAAGGTTCAAAGGCTTGCGTCCACACTCATAACTGGTGCGATGAGAACAACGCCATCCAATGCACTGTATGCCCTACTGAATTTTCTTCCGGTGGACCTACATGCCAAACAAGTCGCAAGTGGCGCGGCAATTCGAATGAACATTCTAAATAAGTGGTCAAATACCAGTTATGGTCACGGTAGAATATTAACGGAGTTTCCGGGGCTACCCGGATTGGTGGACTATGTACTTCCGGAACCTGCACCCGCTACAGCATTCGCGACCCTCCTACCCGCAAGGGAAGTGTGGAAGCATGACGTTGTAAGTAGTGTCCATCCATGTATACACAGATGGCTCAAAGCTCGAGGGAAGGGTTGGAGGAGGTGTATATTCCCATCACCTGGGAATCTCCCTCAGCTTTCGTCTCCCGGACCACTGTAGCGTTTTTCAGGCTGAACTGATGGCAATCGACAGGGCCACGAAACTGGTAAAGTGTGATATGATACCCCAAGTTGATATCTATATCTTCACTGACAGCCAGGCGGCAATAAAGTCCCTCACGAAGCAGTCGACAACCTCCATGGTAGCCATGAAATGCCGCGCATCTCTTAACGAGATGGCTGAGTCATTTCGCCCAAAGGTAATATGGGTTCCGGGACACTGCGGCATAGAGGGGAATTGTAAGGCCGACGAACTGGCGCGACTTGGCACGAAACTTCCTTTTGAGGATATAAATGACGAAATAGGAATACCCTTGCAAACTTGTAAGCTACTTATCTCCGAGAGGCTCACTAAAGTAGCGAACGAAAGGTGGCAGGACGAAATCACCTGCAAAACTGCCAAACAATTAAGGCCGGTGCTCAGCGCCAAACGCAATGGCCTACTACTGAGTCTAAATAAGTCCAATATTAGATTATTAGTATCCGTCATAACAGGACACTGCCTAATTGGCAAGCACGCCTATCGACTTGGCCTACGTTCACATGACTTCTGTAGAAGTTGTCAAGATGAAGAAGAGGAGGAAACGATTCTGCACCTCTTGTGCCAATGCCCTGCTCTATCTGGACGAAGACTCTCCACTCTCGGTAGGCAATTCTTCGACAACTTGGAGGACCTTAGATGCGTCGAAATCAGGGATCTTCTAAAATTCGTTCAAAGTTCAAAATGGTTTTAGGAGGGATTGGGAGTTGCTGACCCAACATGCGGCATCACAATGGGCCCTGAGCCTAAGTGTGTCTTATAGACGACCGCGACAACCTACCTACCTACATGAGGGGTATTCACGATTCGGTGCATACTGTCTAGCATGGTGCATAGATAGCATCAATAGCATGATTGTTGTTGTTTCATGTGTTCAAACAACAACAAAAATAGCCAATCATGCTATCTATGCACCACGCTAGACAGTATGTACCAGATCGTGAATACCCCTGTGGGTTTCGACGTTGCATAATTTGCAGCGATAGGAAATGGTGTTTCCCAGATATTTTGTTGTTGTGTGTTTGCAAGTTATGCAATCCGTGCAATCCGTGCTACGTGTAACGGCTTTGCAATTTGGAGAATACCCCTATTTTATTTCTGAACNGTTGAGCCACCGCGTATGCAAGCATCTATACCAGCGTTGCCACAGACAAATTTTTTTCCTACCAAACTTTCCTACCATAACCAACCAAAACTTACCAAACATTTTTTTGAGTTTTAATATTTGTTTTCAATGTCAAATTTATAACATAACATAATTAACATAAACTAGTAAAACTAAAACACAACTAGATTAATAAAAACAAATTAAATGCGTATAATGATCCATTTTACTGCACAGACTTATCCATATGTACATATGTCTCTTTACACATACATACATATCGTCACTAGAATAAAGACGCGAGCTCAAAAGTTGATAGCGAAAAAAGAGGCGTAAAAAAATTTCGGCGAAGAAAGACTCTTAACATAGGTGACGGCAAATAAATCCGCGTTAACCTCTTTGACAGCGAAGAAAGAACCATAAACTTATGTCCGCGGTCAACTATATTTTCGAGTGCAGTAGTATTCCCCAGAACTCCCCAAAGAGTTTTTCCGAGCTCTTTATTCGTGTCTAGTGACGATATTATTATTATTACGTCGAAGATACCCGCGCTGCGACCTAAGAAGATATATTGTGCTAAATCAAAATTGTAATCACTCCAACCTTAGGCTATTTAAAAAGCTCAGCACTTTGGATGAGGCCATGTTCCAAATTTTAGATGGAGAAGGCAATCGTTCTCCAAGGTGTATCAATCTACGATTCATGCTTCGTGGACAGGCACATAGAATATACTCTGGGGTTTCATTCACCAGCCGACAAACCCTATAGTCCGTCTCTACAGAAAGACCCATTTAATTAAAACCGTACGTTAACTTGCAGTGTGCTGTCAGGTTGCCAGTAAGAGTTCTAAGTTCAAGGTGTCTTTCGGAGTTCCTGCTGTCTTATTGTCTTATTCCCTTTGACTTCCGCCAGTAGGCAGCAATTTGTGATTATTCCCAGCTAGCTTCTAAGTAGGTCTGCAGTGTATCCTTTATATGTACCACAGAAAGGCTAGGGACCATGCAAACGCATTTGGGCTTCACGCTTTGCGAGACAGTCAGTCCTTTCGTTGCCTTCAAACCCTTCATGCGTGACGCTATTGTGGGCTCGCAGGTGGTTCAAGAGTTTACAAGCCTTGATGCCGTTTTAAAAGACTCTAAGGCCTCTAACGCTGCCTGAATGTCCGACATAATAGTTATTCTTGCCTCATTTGCCTTCTACGATGACATTCGCGAACACAGAATTCGATTGGGAAGACTTCCGCCGGAAATATAGTTGAGTACGAGCCCATTTGCAGACTTTTCTGGAATCTTAGTCCAAGTACGCCATGAATTATATCGCTACCTAAAGATGAAAGGTGCCAAGTCCATTTTTTTTTA
>NW_016193732.1:1147-3246 GCF_001687245.7 Rhagoletis zephyria | reverse complement strand
AAGTGAGGAAAAGAGAATATCACTTTAGAAAAGTGAAGTGTAAATTTAGGGACAGTGGTGGTGATGGTAATAAACCTTGGCGGAGGTTTTAATGGCAATCAAATCGACCTGCTCCTGCTCCTGCTCCTGCTCCAAAGCTGCCGTTTCATTTTCGTACACTTCACTTATTATTACCTGGTGGTTGCTCTCTTTAGCTTTCAGACTTTCAGTTTAGGTTTGGTGTGCCAGTCGGGAGGGGGGCGGAAATTCTTGCTAAGAAAAAAGCCAAGCAAAGACTTTACTCTAAAAAGTCTAAAACAAAATAAACGGTGAGAAGTTGTCAAAGTCCCCGGGAATGAAATGAAATCGCGGAATCGATTTTGTTCTCCTCCTCCTCCTCCTCCTCCTCCTCTTTTAAACATTTCACATTTCAGTCTTTGACAAGAAGTGTCACTAAAAAAAGTAATACCGCTCTCCTCTTTTTTTCTGACAACTCAAGTGCCGACAGCGGCGGCGGCGGCCACGGCGACGGTCGACCGATTTTTAAAGACACAAGAGCGCAACATTTGAGCCATTTCAACATTTTAAAAACTGAACGAGGAAAAAATAGGAAAGAATGAAGGAGAGAAATCGATTACTCTTGAGGCGCGCTCGCCTTGTTCAAGGTCGATAAAAGAGAGGAAAAAGTGGTGGTGGTTGCCCCTGCGGAAATATTAGATCGACTACTACTACTACTGTACATAAAAAAAATAATTTAGAATGTGTCATCACTTTGATGATGACTTCCCCTCTCTTTCTGCTGCAGGGCTTGGAAAAAAAGTACAATTTCCCCCTCTCTTTCCACTTTAATCGATCACTCAAACTAATTTGACTCTTCTTTTTTCCTGTCTTTTTCCTCTACCCTTGAATGCAAAAATTTAAATATTTTAAAATTTTGTATCTCTCATTTTTAGGCCCACCGCCTGGAGGCGGCCGTCCTCGTCCGCCTGGAGCTCTTCTACGGGCCGAACGCCTGCGAGCCCATTTACTACCACCGCCAGCTGGCGTACATGGTCAAGGAGGAGGTGGAGAGTGACCTCATAATCCGCGACCTCCTCTGCGTTCTCCTCATGTTCCGCCCGCCGGACCTCGATGGAACGGAAAATTTCGGCCTGGGAGTTCAACCTTCGACCTCCACTTCGCTGATGGCGTACTCCTCGAACTCTACCACCTCAAATACTACCTCAAATACCACACCGACCTCCCGCTACCCGGAATTCATCCGCTACCAGTACCACTCGTACTGTCACCTGCTGCGCCAGTACCTGGGCCACAAGTACGCCCCAAATGCCCGCAAAGCGGCGGAGCGGTACTCCCGACTGATGGTCATCGTCAGCAAGGTGGCCACCTTCAAGACGGCGGCCATCAGCGCCGTGGCCCTTCAGGAACGCGTGGACGTCACCCAATGTAGTCACCTCCTGGCGGAAATTTACTTTCTCAAGGACGGAGTGCCCGGCCTGGGAGGAGGTCAGGGAAGTGCCGGTGGGCTGACCGCCGGAGGAGGTGGTGGTGATCATCGACATGATCGAGGTGGTGATGGGACGGGAGGAGGTGGTGGAGGTGGTGGTAATGGAGGAGGAAGTATAAACGACGGTCGAAACTCCTACGTCAATGAAAACAGCTACAGCAGCCATGGAAGTAGTGGAAGCAATGGCGGTGGCGGAAGTAGTGGAAGTAATGGAGGAGGTAATGGAGGTGATGGAAATGGAGGAGGAGGAGGAGGAGGTAATGGAGAGCGGAAGAATGGATGCTCGCTGTCGCCGCTCGAGGATCGCAAATTTGGAATTGCTGCCTTCTAGAAAGTCTTGAAGAAGCCTACAAAGTGCAACAACAACAAAAAGTGAAAAACTAAAGTGAGCAGTAAAGAGTTCTATCACTGTTGAAGACTACTACTACAAAGTCAAGCGGATGTGTCTTTCTTTCTTATTTTTTCTTCTCTTCTCTTCTTTTCTCTCTCTNAAAAGTGAAAAACTAAAGTGAGCAGTAAAGAGTTCTATCACTGTTGAAGACTACTACTACAAAGTCAAGCGGATGTGTCTTTCTTTCTTATTTTTTCTTCTCTTCTCTTCTTTTCTCTCTCT
>NW_016193732.1:0-1023 GCF_001687245.7 Rhagoletis zephyria | reverse complement strand
CTCTCTCTCTCTCTCTCTCTCTCTCTCTCTCTCTCTCTCTCTCTCTCTCTCTCTCTCTTTCCCACTTGCTCTTAAGCTCTAATCACAAATGCTCTCATCATTCCACTCTATTCCATTCTATTCTCTTCTATTCTCTACTGATGATCAAACAAAGGAACGAACGAACTCGAGTCACACAGGTAACAAAGTTGAACTCCTCCCCCTCAACAGAGACACACTTATTTATCAGCTGATGTTAAAAGCTGATTATCATTGTTTTCATTATCCTCAACAGGAATCACACATCATCAACTCACATAACCTCACCACAATTACACACACCCACAATCACACACACCCACAAACTGAATAAAGTCCTCAATATCTTCCTCTATTTTGCATGAAGGCGCATGAACTTTACTCACTCTTCTATTCACCACCACCAGTGTGTTGTTGTTAAGCCGTAGAAGCTGTTGGTTCTAGTTTGCTGTTATTACCACTTAATTTCAATAGTACTTGTTGTTTTATTTGCACGCACCAAAAAAGAGTTTCAGATGATGTTGTGTTGTTGAGAAGACTTTTTGTTTTTGCACAGTGTTTATTCAGTGTGTTGTTCTTTGTGCTGAGGATGGGACAAAAAAGGGTGGGGGCGGGTGTGTGTTTTAACATGCTCTACAGGTAGGCGGAATTTCATCAGAGTCGCTCAAAAGTATCAGAAGATCAGAAGAAGTTGAAGGTGAAGGTGAGGCTTGGAATCAGTGCGTGAGTGTAGATTGGATGATAAAAGGAGAGGAGAAGAGGATGTATCAAAAGAAGAAGAAGAAGTATCCTCTGATCCAAAAAAAAGTAATAATAAAAGGAGGTATCCTAGGCGATGAATAAGGAGGAGGCGGAGAAGAAGAAGAATGATATCCACCTCTATGTACAGGAACAAAAATTTTCAAATGGCAAAAATCCTAGAGCTTTTCAAACGAGCCAAATTTGTTCTCCTGAATGGCTCAGCCGGCCGCCAGCTTCTCCTGAATGAAGGGATGCAGCAGCGCC
>NW_016193731.1:0-3246 GCF_001687245.7 Rhagoletis zephyria | reverse complement strand
TAACCCTGGAATACCCAAATAGAATTTTGTTAGCATAGTTTTGTAGCTCAGTGTACCTAGATAGCAAAATTATAAGGAATGCATGGAATGTTTGAATTAAAATATTCGAGGATCGATACGATTTACATTATCGGCACTCTTTTCAAAATTTTTGCTAGACCACATTGTACCAATAAGTATGCCGTTATTTCCATCACATCACAAACAATGAAGGCAATTTCGAAAACCCACATCAGACAATCTACATATCAACCCAAACATTGGTACCAACGATTGAGAATTCACTTTAACTTACACTTATTGAATTCTTCAACTTAGCAGCGGCATTTAACAACTTACCCTCGAGCGCAATTACCGCAGAGTGATGGGGTCCGAACTAAATGGAGCTGTGATTCGGATGACAGTCAACGGGGGCATTTCACAGGAGTAGCCCTCCGCGTTATGGATTATAACAATGAGCCAGCTTTTATAGCGCGATGAAAGCGATGCTGAAATAGTGGGTTTAAAGGTAAGTTCCCCCAGACCTTATGCGATCCAGTAGAGACTTCTCTCGACTCACTACTTGCCTGGTTACCGGCTGTTTAAAAGTAAACGCAGCGAATACTAAATTAGCCATTTTTACTAGTCCCGCCCTTTTGTGTCTTCGTACATACACCCGAAAGTATAGTCCTTTCCCTACGCGCGGGACCCCTTTTAAATTCAATTTATAAATTTAAGGATATACATAGGTGTCCATTTCGAAACGAAATTGAGTTTCTCTACCCACATTATCTATACCGTTTCAAAATAGTATGCAATGCTAGCCTTTATTTGGCGTTATAGTACTTCTTTTTCAGATCCTTACATTCTGAAGATACTTTATGTTTTTCTAGTAAGATCAAGGCTCAACTATGCCTCTTTCATCGGGAGACTGTACAAGTCTTCATATAAATATACACCGCATGGAACGAATCTAGAAATTTTTCATAAAATTTAGCTTTGTTCCTTAAATTTTACTGGAACATCTCCTTCATACGAATCGCGCTGTATGCTTTTGGACTTTAAAACCCTGGGACTAAGTATTAAGTACAAAATTATTTGGGGATTTATGATGTAGTAAATACCAAAGTACTATTTACTTAAGTATTTTGGATGTTACCAAATACCAGGTATACTAGCACTTAGCACTAGTTTCACCTAATCGCCATTTTAATTGATAGTTTTTTATATATTTATCGATATATTCAGTTTCGAAAACCCCAAATTAGTCCCGAGAATCCCAAAAATCTCGAAGCCGCCTCGAGAATCCCGAAAGTGCAGTGAAAGTATTTTTCATCTACAAAGCACCTGAGTACTTTGGACCAGAGTATTTAGGGCCTGCTAAATACTTTCATTTTTTAAACTTTAGTATCTAGCAGCTTCGAAACACCCAGAGTGTTTACTTTAATAACTAACAGCTTCTAAATACCAAGTATTTTTTACTTGCATATTTAGTAACTCCTAAATACCTACAGAGGTGGTAAAAAATGGATGGTGTTTCGAGATAAAATTTTTGTGATATTTTTTCAAGCTTTGACAAAACCGATATAAATCACACTTTCAAACTTTATACATAATTTAGAAAAATTCCACAAATTGTTATCTAAATTTCGGGCTTTTAAACCAGAATTTTTATAAATTTTTGGGTATGCATTTAACAGGCTTATAAAATTTCAGTAAAATAAATGCAAGTTCTGAGCTGCTAAAAAATCGTATTAATTTTTAATAATTTTTATTTTTTTTGTTTAAATATTGCGGATATTACACTTGAAATATGTATATGGAAATTGTCTGTCCAATTATTCGTTATCGAGTCTTAAGTATGGTGACTTTCGCTCATAGAACTACGGCCCTCAAAAATCCTAAATTTCAACAGATTGATACGTGTGTGGGGTAAACCACCGCAACCGCAAACCGATAGAAAGTTAACAACAATTTCTGTCCGCTTTCGATCGGTTGGGCGTGCGTGGCGAAGTTGACGATTTTTGTCATTTCTTTTGAGAATTTTAAGTGTCAAGATTAAGCAAAACATTTATTAAGGAACCAATAGAATGGTTTAAATATATGTAGGTTGATCTATAATTGAGTAGTATTTAATAGAGTTGTTGTTCTTTCTGCAGACAAATAAACACCATACATGGCAAATATTCTCATTACGCGTTCCCTGTTTACTCGACGGCTCACAACGTGAAATTAAATTTGTCAACAAAACCACACGTGTGTGGCGATTTGAATTTGAACCGACCGTTTCAATTTGTTTTCCGTTTGTAGCCTGCTTTAGTCAATGCATAAATACTATATTCCTTCACTCACCGATTAAGTAGCGCATCTTCGCGCACGCGTGCCGCTTCCTTCACTTCACGTACCACATCGGTCATCATGCCGGGTGTGTAGGCGCCTAAAATTATGCAAAATTAAACGGATTAAAACATACAAATTTCGAAAGGATGTACATAGTATATACGAGTATGTATATGGAAAGTGTAGCACATATTTCATGAAACCCGACCCGAAAGTTCAACGTGATAATTTAATGAAATCACATTNATAAACATTACAAAGGACAACATACCTGAATGATAAGTTGGCGCTGGACTTTGCATACCACCAAATCCACCGCCAAATACCATGGGTTGGCTGTGTGTACTTAATCCACTCAAGCTATCTCTACGGTGTCTCAAACCCCAATTGGGTGCGTGCTTTAAAGCTTCAATATCAACTAAAGAGTTTGTTTTTTTAATGGTGTTTTATTGTTGTTTAAGAGCGTTTCGAAAGAGAGAGGAAGAGACAAAAGAACAAAAAGGGAAGACAAGGAAACAAATAAAAAATTAAAATACAAATACAAATAAAAATATTTACAACAATAAATATGAGACTACGAAACATTAAATGACAATTGCAAATACATATGTACATATGTACAATTACATAAATACATATATACGTACTTTAAATAGAGGGTCGTAAATAAAAAAGTAAAATTCGTAGGTAGATAATTTTGCATTTAATTGTAAGTAATTAAGCACACAACAAATATGTGCAATTGCACGCTTATAACTAGACAAATTTTTATATGCTGCTTAGTAAACTAATGAGGTGTGCAAGTAGGTATACAAAATGCGCAACTACATACATATGTATATACATCTTTATGCATATAAATAAAATGTACTTCTTTGAATTAAGCAGTGTTTGCATTATTCAACTTTGCGTTCAACAATTGCGTTC
>NW_016193730.1:0-3246 GCF_001687245.7 Rhagoletis zephyria | reverse complement strand
AAATTGTTTAAAATTTTATTGATTTTATGAAGTAAACCGTGGGGAAAAAAACGATGGCCGATACTGGAATTTTTCGCATCGATCCACGGATCGAATCAGAACTAATAAAACGACAAAAAATCTAATCAAAAGGGCTCGTTTAATCGATCTTCGATTTAATCGATTTAAAAACTGCATCTCTAGTCTGTAGAACGTCGGGTTGTCCAATGTAGATCAGAATCTCGACCGGAATTCCTTGGAGGTGGATTTTCTTTAAAAAAAAATGTGTCTGTATGGAGTAGGCATCCCAACTCTGTGCGGAGAGTGTTGTCTTGACAGGTCAGTAATTTCATCTACTACAGCCTACAATTCCGCTGATTCCAAACTATCGCGGCATAATTTAAAAATGATGAAAGTAATGCCTAAAACCTTCGGATAATTAAACGTCAGTGTTGGGATGCCGTGGACGAGGTTGCCTAATTACAACTTGACTCTATTCGAACAGGTAGTTAAAAGGTTGCCGTTAACTTTGTAGTGGAGAGGGAAAGGCTCCATGCAGAGAATATGCGTGAATACAGGTTATCACCAGGGTTGCCAACTTTTGTAGTCTTTGAACCGAGCGCAGAGAAAGTCTGTTCTTTTTCTCGCCCGCAGATGCCCGAAATTGCTCAATTTGTGTTTCTTTAGTTGGTTCTCGGGCTGTTGAGAGCCATTTTGAGCGAGTAATAATTTGCTTCTCACCAGCCCGAAGTCGGCCGGACTATTTTTCCGAGTTAGTGAAAACTGTCTAACTGCCATATCAACATATGAAATTGCTGTTGATAGAGAGAGAAAGAAGTAACGAAAATGTAACAGTCATGCGGTGGTGAGTTTTCGTTAACACAAGAATCCCATAAGGTAGGACGTGTCAGCTGACACGGTCTACGGTTTTGAGTCGGTGGCTGGTTGTCATACATTTAAGGGTATGAAATTTTCATGAAAATTTGTTCAATTTATCTAAATTTGCTTTAAAACTTTTTTCTAATTGTAACTTTGCAGTATTTAGAAATAATCATCATAATAACGGTTGTTTGAGTCACTATTTAAATTAACACAATTTCAAAGCTTAGTCGTCCTAATTGTGCCGTATTCTTGTTTTCGTACACTGAGAGAAAAAACGCGTTGTAATATTAAGAAAAATATTATGAATTCACCGAGTGAAATAACGCATAGTAAAAGTGAATATTTTGTATTTGATTATCGTTTTAAAATGTTCGTATTTAAAAATAATACTTTAAACCACGCATTCGTGCTGTGGTGTTGATTCAAACTCAACATTTCAAATCATATTTACATGTCTGACTATAACTGATGCCGCAAAGATGCCACAATTTTTTAATTTCCATAGGATCAGCATTTCCAGGGGTTCAAATCCCATTGCAAGAAGCATGGAAATTAATTTTTTTGTGTTTATCTTAATTATGAAAGATCATTCGTGAAGTGCAAAATGCTTAATTTTAATTAGGGCATATTTGAGTTAAAAATTTCCATTCTAAATACTAAAATTTGAATACCCAAATTTATTACGAGTTCATAAGCATATTATTTTAATTAACCAGGTTTTTTTTTATTCTAAAATTTTTTCTCTCAGTGTACGAAACGAAAATTTTTAATTTTTTGATAGAAAATTAAAGAAAATTTTCGTGACTTCCGATTGGTTAAAAAACACAAGTAATTTTAATCAAGCAAGTAATCTTCAGGCAAAAAAAACCGGCTTCATATAAAAATTAAGTAGTACCGTTAACTTTTTCATGACCAAATGAACGGATCTAAATCAAATTAGTGTGGGACCACCTGTGAGACACTACTCTTCCTATAGAAAAACAATTGTCGAAATCGGATGACGCGGTCCAAAGTTATGCGGTAACATATATAAAAAAACAACAAAAAAAATTATATTCCAACGAATTGAAAACCTTCTTCTTTTTTGTGAAGTCGGTTAAAAGGGACTTGTGGTCTGAATAAAAGTTTTCTATAAAATCGACTTCAAAGTTAACAAGTGAATTTTATTTTTACGTTTTTTGTCAATGTGTTAATTTTTAAAGTGAATTTGTGAAGAAACAATGTTGCTAGAAATCTGTGTGTTGTATCGAGAAGCAAATTAGTAAGTACGGAAAATAAGGTGAATATTTGTTGGTTTTTGAAAAACTGCGATCGCTGTTAAAACCTGGGCTATACTGGGAGGTATTATTCACTCCTAACCACAAGAACGCGAGGTCTTCTTTTGGTAAAATTTGCATAAGGTTTTTTGAAAAATTTCGTCACATAAAAAATGGGCACTCAGAGAAAAAATGACTTCGTAGTTGAGTCACTGAAAGGTCTTAAATTTCATTCACATAACTACTACTTTTAGCTACAACATTTCTAAGGTGGCCACTACCTAACCTGTACGCAACTTTTCGGGTCATAAAATATAGCCATTGCGTTAAAACTTCAAACAAGCGTTGTAGAGTCAAAGGTGGTTACTTGCTCAACCCGACTTCTGTTCGGCTACCAAACTAGCGTAATTGTGAGAATGTGCAGCAATGTCGCACATATTTAATAGCCTAATGAGTCGAGTAATTACCAAAATGTGTGCGAACACAGCTACACACACACACGCACATGTTTGTGCGTTTAAAACGTTAACCTATACTTGTGTACATATATACATATTTTGTTATAGATAAAGAGCAAAATTGTTTAATTAAAAAAAAAAATAAAAGTTTCAACCTAAATTGAGGACATAAACATTGTTATGCATTGTCTAAGTAAATATGTATGTGCATATGTAGTTCCATATGCACACATATGTATGTACCCATGCATATGTACATATGTACATACTACATATTTACAGACGGTCGTTGTTCATGCATGTTAATATCGTTGTTAGCATTCTTTTGGACATGAATACATATGACCCCTTCGTCACTGACAACCGAAAAACTGATTAAAAAAAGTTAATCTTACATACATATGTGCATACATATGTATCAACGAAGCGCAATCAACTACACACACAGTTAGCCAGAAAAGCTACATCATTTACATGGTCAACATGGTTGACATGGGCGCACGAAGGACACTGTCCTTTTGTTAGTTTGGGTCACATTGGTAGGTAGCCGGCCACAGCTTCACCTTCTGCATAGTTTCGGGCTGTGCGCGCTGTCCTTTGGCTGGTGAATATTCAGCGTTTGTGTGTTGTCTGAAATTTACTGCCACTCAACTGTAGCACTTACATATGTA
>NW_016193729.1:0-3246 GCF_001687245.7 Rhagoletis zephyria | reverse complement strand
ATAACCAAATCTTGGTTATTATAACTAAACCTTTTTCTGAGTGTATAGTCAATACAATGGCCGAATTGTGGTGGCTGTAAAGAGATGTTTACAAACATATATACGTACATATAGATATGTATATGTTTAGCATCTGACTTAGCGGGCAATATTTTTTCCTTGTCTTACCATTTTCTGTGCAATTTTTTAGCTCCCAACGTTTTCAGTCATTTCCTTATTGGTAATCGTCCTCACTCCTCACATCATTGTGGACGAAGGAATATATCGAAAATTAGTAAAAAAATGTTCCTACAACTTTTTTTTCATACTCATCATGTAAGGTCAGCGGAAATCAATCAGATATTCTACAAAAAGAAGTATTCGTGCAGATCGAAAAAATATTTAAAATGTGACTTTATTAACCCTGAAATAAAACTTATTTAAATTAAGTAATTTATCGCTCCAAAAGTGTGGAGGAAGAATGGTTAAATAGGATCGCACTTTATGTTACCGTTTCATTATATCAACTATTCCATACTACTACTATATATTTCCTTAACTATCGAACTCCAAAAGTATTCGAGAAGCTTCAAATCAAAACTGTTTTCTATAAATCGATGGAAAATCGACTAATACATTTATCTTTGGTATGTACATATCTTTAACGGAAGGTTACCTGTATCGATAATTTTAACGATTTAGATACATATATACATACATACGTATCGTTACTTTAATTCACAAAGGCCCTAACCAACAATTTTTTTTTTATTTTACAGGAGAAACAAAAATCATTATAAAAAGAGTATCAAAAAACAGGTAGGGCTTTTTAAAAAGTGGCATGTAACTCCGTTGTTTCTAGTACTAGCACTTTAAAAATTTTTACTGAAAGTGTATTTTAATACATCCTACCAAAATCTGTGATAAACGCAGTTTCGAAAAAAGTGTTGGTTAGCGCCTTTGTGAATTAAGGTAATAATGAGATGTACGTATAATTCTGTCGATAAGTACCGTTATTTATGATTATAATGGTATCATTTAACAGCAATAACAGGCCTATTCTGCGAGGAAAATAAAATTCCTGGTAATTTTTAAACCCTTTTGGCATTCTTTGGCGCACTGGTAAATTTTGTTACCATCTCATAAGCAGGTAACAAAATATTGCCCCGTGAAGTATGCAACACCAGAATTTATACAAAACTTCGTAGCTGAATTGCTGAATATATTGAATTTGTGACCAAGGTACTTAGAATTGCGGCTACAAGAAGTGGTGTTATTTTTTTGTAACAAAATTTTCCGGTGTCAAAATGTTTGGTAACAAGCAAAATAAGCCTGTACGTGTAATCAACAATATTCCAATGGTTCGATCGCTAAATACCGATATATACATATGTATATATATCGATAAATACATCTCCAAATATATCGAAAGCGGTATAGGTATCGATAACGATGAGGACATTTCTATCGAAAAAGGCATATCGATAAAAATGTTGATAGATAAATACATATATCGATAAGGGTAATATTTAATACAAATATTATATAATTTTATTGAAAGTAACTTATTCAATGTACATAGATACATATTTTAATATTTGAATTACACAAAGAACCAGTTTCACAACGAAAAACTCACGATTGCTTAGAAAGCGCACCTTTTGTTTTATGAATATGTAATGTAATGATGCAGCTTTAAAATAAATTGTCCTTATTAACTCAAATTCTCGCAATATCTACTGACGCCACTTCAACTTTTCACTCAAGCTGAAAACAAAAACAGAAAAATGGAAATTCCAACACTTTGCAAATTTACTTGTTAATTCAGCTGATTGCAACTTGCAGTTTGCATTAAGATTTGTGTAACAAAATTTACAGAAAATTTCAAAACTTTCGCAACGTAGAAGTGCAAGCTAATTTGGCATGCAAATTTAAACAGTTTCCAAAATACATCTATAGTTCGCATGCAGCACTTTTCTTCAAAATGTCTACATGAACTGTATGCGTGTGTGTGTGTGCCAGCATTACCAACTCAGAAATCCAATCAAATTTAAACTTTTATCAACTTGAAACAGAATGAAACTGAATGAGAAATGAAAATGAAATACAATTCATTCATTGTAAAACTGCATACATACAAATGGGAGAATGCAGCAGCGTATGAGCAACATATGTAAGTGTCAACTAAATTGAGTGCGACACTGCGTATGAGTTACGTGTGGCAATACATACATACATAAGTCCTATGAATCGCAGAAG
Source organism: Rhagoletis zephyria (assembly GCF_001687245.7). NCBI lineage: Eukaryota > Metazoa > Arthropoda > Insecta > Diptera > Tephritidae > Rhagoletis > Rhagoletis zephyria. Next base: position 1,008 of record NW_016193729.1, on the reverse strand, counting down.
ATTTTGTGCTTAGCTGCATAGCTAAAGTCGTAGTTAATTGCATACAAGTAACCGCTAAGGTTTTGTTTACAAAATGGCGTAGATAGATATCAGGAAACCGGAATACAAAATTATAGTCGAGCGTGGCTGCCTACACAGCGTACTGCTGGCTGGCGCTCTATTTTTGTTCTCACACTCTGTCACAGCTTCCGCCCAGCATCGTATAACTTCTCGTGTGGTTAAAAAACCGCAAAACCGCACCGCCAACTACCATTGCTTTGATGGCTTTTACACCAGCGCTGTCAAAGCGTTCTGCCAATTCGAATTGCTTAGCTGCTCTTCCGCCCGCCTTCTGCTTCTTTAATTACGTTCCGCTACGCTGCGATCACCTCTGCTGCATTGCTAGTCGACCACATTTTACTCTACACAAATCCTCGTAATTTTAGCATTTAATTGCCATGCGAGAATCCAAATGTCCACAAGCAAAAGCTGTGCGCGCGCTGTTGGCATATTGTCGCAACTCCACTCGGAGCTGTTTTTCTGTTTGTCTGTCTGCCTACTAGCTGCCTGTGTTTATTCTGTTTAACAGTTGGCAATAAATTGCTATTTCAAGTCAAACTTGTCTCTTTCGTGGAAGGCTTGTCGTTGTCGCAGCTACAGCTGTGGCTTTATTTCGTTGGCTCGCGTTTGTTGAGGACCGCCTTTAAGATTTTGACTTCTTTGAGCAAAATGAATAAATGCAGCGAGTGATTTGCGCGCATTGTCACAGTTGCTGAGAGTTGATAGCTATTTGACACCTTCAAATTAGAATGAGAACTGAAGCAGATACATACTTTTAGTAAAGGAAAGTAAATTGAATGGAATACTTGTATTACCAAGAAAATGGGTAGTTACTAGTTGCCAATGTAGATCTTAAGAGTGTTTTTCGTTAGGTTAGGAATCTTAAAATTTTTACAAATGCATAATTTTCCACTTTAAAAACTAACTATTTTCGGAGAGCGTGAGATCTTACTAACCCACCCTCATATC
>NW_016193728.1:0-3246 GCF_001687245.7 Rhagoletis zephyria | reverse complement strand
ACACCGGTTTGCAGACGGTCAGCGGCGGAAAGTGCACTTTGGTAGACCCACCGTGTCGGCTGATCGTCAAACCTCGCAGTGCTTGGTAGTGTTAGTAAAAGAAGAAGTAGTAGTAACGATGGCGGCAGTGGTGACTGCAAACAAAATCAATTAGATAATCGAACCATAAGTTAATGCAGTCAACTAGAAAAAACTAATTTTTTTGTCATAGTTAAAAAATCACTGTCTGTCTGCCTGAAAGAAGAAGGCGTCAGAACTCGTGAGTAGCCGAAAGAAGGACAACTCTGCAACAAGGACCAGCAGTCAATAATAAATATTTGATTTGCCTGTACGACAACAGAGCACAAATCTAAATGCAGCTATTAAATGGTAGAAGCACTAAATAATTCAAGTGTGCCATTGCCAAATTAATGCCTTGCCAAACGCGCGAACTTGCGCGATCACCGCCAACTGCTGCTGTACCATTGTCCGCATTGTCATCGGGCACACTGGCTTCCTATCAGCGACCAGACACCGACGTGCTCTCTCAATAGAGGCGCCTTCTCCACAATTGCCTAGTGCCCTTCTTTACAAGAAATTCATTTAAATTTGTCATTCGCATAGGCAAATTGTTGTCCTGTTCATTTGCTGTTTTTCTCTCCGCATTTCTCTCTTTTAGACCATTCTCTTTTGAGGCTGCTTTTGTGCAATGGCACATATTTAATTGTAAAGTTTTTTCTCTTTATTCTTTGGCTCGATTGTTTTTATCAGTGCCCAGTATGTGTGTGTGTGTTCCCCCCCCCCTCTCTCTCTCATTCTCTTTGATATTCGCCGCTCTAAATGGAGTGTCATTTTTATGGATGATGGACACAGCCACGGACGAGCGAGTGGCCTACTTTGGCCGGGGCTATAATTTAGCTGCACACAAACTGGTGGCGTGCAGCACCAGTGCTCTCGTAGCACCAGCGCCCGCACTACTGCTCTTGTTGTCTAGCCAGTGTGTGGACTCTGTGTTCTTTGGACACTGGCTACCATAGTCATCGTGGTTCGTCTGGTTTCTTTGCAAAAAGCGAGCATATATATCCACAGCTAAACTCAGGGTATATATAAAAAACTATTTTATTACGACAATTAAGTTTGGCTTTCTAATGTTGACCAGAATGTTTTCAGTGGAAATCAACGCAAACACTGGCCATTATTTACGTCACACATCGTTAGTTGTCAACCCTACGATGACAAAATGGCTATTAATAATAATTGAAAGCTGCAGCGGAACTTGTTTGGAACTTTTGATTTTATTATTAAAATGCAACTTGGTCGAGGTGGCTCGGGCAACTTGACAACAAAGCACAGAACATACACACACATAAACACATACCAACACGATTGAGCATAGACTTGGTGGCGTCAAGAAAGACTGTCACACCCAAGCTAAGACAGTTCGAGGACGAGCAAAGAGCGTTCGATTGATTTAGGACGTTGCAAACATTGACTGGGCGCCGGCAAAACTGAACAGGGAAGGGAAGGAGAAGGGGCAGAAAAAAGCATTGAGTCACTTTGGCACTTTAGGCGAGTTCGTGGCCAGTGAGGGAGCTGGCAAGTGAGAACTGCTGTTGCAAGCACATGGAGAACACGAATGACACGAAAGGGGCACGTTTGGGCCACACTTCTGCCAGCACAGATGGGCTCAGACACAGGGCTCCGAATGCAGGCTGAGAGATCCTTTGCTCAAGCTAAGACGTGCTCGTTGTGGCTACCATTAATTGGCCGTCTTGCACACTGCCTAAACAAATACAATTTGTCTAGGCAATTGTCATCCCATGTGCCGTCCCTTTGTCCTTCTTTACTGTGCCTGTAATGCCGCTAGCACGAGCACTGTGTATACCACTGCCTTACTGCTGGTATGGACAAAGAGGAGGGGGCCAAGAAAGTCACCCACGTTAATATTAGCGGCGACCAATCAATCAATCAATATATCAAACGGTGCTCGAGAAGGAAACAGAAACGACACAAATGCCAAAAACGAGGGAGGCGAAAAAGAAGTCGACAATAAAACAAAAGTTGCAGACACATTTCGATGCAAGATCAAAGTTGGCCAGTTTGCACAGAGTAAAAGTGTGTGTGACCTGCGCCACTACTGCTCACTGAACAACCATTTTAGGCAGGCACAAGGACTGGTCAACTGCTGGTCAATGTGAGTTGTATCGATTGGCAGTGGGCAATTTCGAACTATGGAAATGCCAGTCAGATTTGATTAAAGAAAAAAGACTATTGCTAAGAAAGTGCAACTGTTGACAGTGCTCAGGTCGTCCAGTAGACCGCACAGGCCGATACTGTCTGCTAAACTTTGGGGTAACGACATCGTCCACTTGCAGTTGGCCAGTGCACGGCTCACTTGCCGGCTGCTCTATTGATTGCTCACAAATGATTGTAGCAAAAAGAAAAAGAAAGTCAAAAAGTGTTGCAGAAAGGTAGCTGAAATACTGTCTGAAAGATTTTTTGCTTCAATGCAATCTCAATTATTAATAACCATTATACTGTTTTTTTAAACTGGCCAATTAAAATTATTTTGCTTCTAGTATTTACTTAAACTGTGCTATTTGCGCTAAGCATCCTACCGGTATATTTATATTTAAATTTTAAATGACTTCCATTCACAAACAAATAATTTTTTTTAAATGAAATTAAAATGGTAATAAAAAGTAAAATAATCTTGAACGAATATAAACGCAAAGTAAAAGGCTAACTTCTAGGAGGCCACATTCAAGCAATCCCTTCATTAATATTAAGCAGTAGTCTGGCCAGTTTGTGGAAAAACTCATAATTGAGTAGCTAATTTAATTATTAAAATTTGCAAATATAATTACGATTGGATTTGCTCAATTTGTGCATCTGTTCCGCCACAATTGACGGCAGGCATTGTAGTTCCCGGTACCAGCAGAGCAAAGTAAAGCAAAACATTAAATGAATGGTGGGAGTATTAACGCAAGTAAAAGTGGTGGAGGCAATAGTAGCAAACATTCGACGGCTGTTGCTGCAAACTTTGCTTGTAAATCACAACTGGAAAGCCATTTAAATTAGCTTTGCAAAGTGAATTATTGAGTGAAGTGCAATAATTATGCGCAAATTAAATCGAATTAGTGAGTGCCTTTTGTGACTGTGTTAATCGCTTGGCAAGTTATTTCAGCCTCAATGGCCAGATGTGTGTACAGAAAAAGAGAAAAGAATTAAGAGAAAGAGAGTGAGAAATGAATGTGTGTGTGTGTG
>NW_016193727.1:0-3246 GCF_001687245.7 Rhagoletis zephyria | reverse complement strand
GCCCTGGAAAATAGGTCAAATCCGCAGTGGGTGTAGACGGCGGCGTAAACCGCAGCGAATTCCACGTGGGTTGCGGGGTACCGCAGAGATCTGCCTTTGCTGGCCTTCTCCCCCTTCATTTTGTACCGTTCTTGGATTGTGCATGCGTGTCGTTGCAACTGGTGAGGCCGCAGGCTGTGGAACGTTGGCGCGTGGGCCCGCCCTTGGTGGTGCTGAGGCCCTCGGTACATTTACCGCTGATCTGACCGCCGGAACAGGAGTGGAGCATCCCCGTTGGCATTTCAACGCCCATTTCTATAGGAAGAAATCGCGACTTTAATTTTGGGTAGAAATTTTGGATGGCGGTTAGTGGCCGATTAGTGAGTTAATCGGGTATACATTAGTAAATATTCTTAAAAAAAAAATTTGCAAACTTTTTCAACAATTTCTTGCATCAAAATGCTCAATATTTATTGAATTTATATAAAATCTGTACACGATAATATTTATATTGCTCCAAAGAATCTATATCCCGAAAATGAAAGTAATATCTGCAAATCATAAGCTGCTGGAGCACTTTAAAGGCTCAAAGTTGACCCCAAAATAAGCCAATGTTTACCTTTCTTTTTACGACAGAAACCGAATTGGTTACTTACAAAAATAAATCTGTCGAGAGGTTTGGAATTTTATCTTTGAAACGCCACACTTTTCTTTGAAATCGCTTATTAGTTCTCAATAATGCAATAAGCGTTTTCGTGAAGCTCTAAAAATTACAACTACAACATTTTAGCATAGCCTCCATATCGAAACGTAAGACGTATTCTACTTAAAAATTCGTACAATTGATAACTTTGAATCTTCCTGAAAATTCTGAGATCAAAGTTTGTTGTTGCGAAAACCTGCTGAATTTTTATAATTTTGTAAAAAGTTTGAAATGCCGATTTTTGTACAGTATACAGTGTACAGTGTACAGTATATTTTGCTCTGCTGCTTTTTGCTTGAGTGCGCTCCCTTAGCAGTGGCACCGTGTTGTTTCTTTGCAAATTTACATGGAAACAATGTAGCTTTGGTGTGAAGTAAAAGTATAAGCTTTTGTGCAATATGTTTATTTGTATATGCATATGAAGCATATTTAACTGATGAAAGCATTGGATGCTTACATCAATCTCATAGTAGTCTTATTTTAATTTTGAGTCATTTTGTAGTTTTTATACAGCTAAATAGCACATAAATTACTTAATTCATGTATATATATCAATATTACATCAACATTTCGTTTAAAATGCCAGATTTCCTGCAAATACATTAGAATTTATAAAAGGAATTTCAGTACTAATTGCCTACTTTGCGTACTTTTCTACTACCCTTTTCGCACCAAGAGATTTCATTCTTCCCCTTTCTCCGTCCTTCGTAAATGCAACCTTTTGTAAGGGAGTGTCAAACCGAAGCTGTCAATAATTATCTAACCTTGTATTATTGAATCATGAAGGAAACTGTCCGATAGATGCATTAAACACACCTGCACATTAGCGATACCTGACTCAAAAATTGTGCAACTATTATCAATTATCAAAGAAAGTATTACGTTTACCTGCGCTGGCTCTACACTTATCCTAATTTTACAAGCTTTTATTTATTTTTCTCATCCCGCAGAACAACGAAAACGGCTATATTTTTATGTAGCTATATAGATAATTCATATATGTAATACTTCTATATAGGCAGTAAGCTAACTTCTCAATGTGTAAGCATTCCGAAATCAGAGCGAGACAGTCTAGTACTGTTTTTGTCAATGTATTGTGTACTTGAGTGCCGTTTTTGTATATGTGTCGTGTACATGTTTATTTATAAACGNATATCTGTACTGTAGTGTTTTCGGACGGTACTAGCTCTTACTGCCAATATAGGAGTATTACATATATGAGATAATTAGATACAATTTTTCATTTATTTATTTATTTTTATTCGGAAAAAATTTCGCTTGCAATAATTTATACGTGGTAGGTGCTCCTCCGTTAAAGCTCAGTTTGTCTACACTTAACGTAATTTAACTTTCCGTAAGAGATCATCAATGATTACTCCACACGTCAACTTTTAAGTTACGGAAATGAAGTCTAGACTAACTGAGATTTTATTTGGTTTCAAAGGGATTCTGATACCTTCCCCATTGAAGTAGTAAAGAAAATTCGCATAAGTGATTTTTTCAAAAGCAAAATATACTGTATTGTGTTTATTAAATTATGAATTAGACTTTTATATAAAATCAATCGAAAAATAATCAATGAACAGAATAGGCGAAACTGGTCATAATGTCTCACTGCCATTATTTCGCACATAGGTACATACATATATGTGTGTAAAAATGTCTTAATACCTATATTTCTGTGTATTTACTCTCCGTAACTGGAATTCTGGGTAATTGTACTATGAATTTGTGTATATGTCTAAGGAATCCTTCACAAAAGTGATTTACTGTAATAATTTAGTTAATTAATGGTTATTATATTACTTCAGTGTATTTTAAAAATATTATTTCTTAAAATATATTGTTCTTAAAACGCTTTAAAAATTTTAATTTTGTGGCGCTTTCATCTTCTTTTCGGTACTATTTTTGAATACCATTTGGCATATTTTGAAATTCCATCCCTGCTTTCAAATACAAATATCAACTGAACGATATAACGCAGCAAGTAACAGCTAACTGTAAACCATGCTGCATCTCAAAACTTACAAAGTCACTAAGTGGCGGTGGCCGGCTACTACAATTAGTATTTGCAAACCACAATTACAATTTTTGCGGCTAATTTGCCGCGGCGCGCCCTCCGAAGGGTTANAAAACCACAATTACAATTTTTGCGGCTAATTTGCCGCGGCGCGCCCTCCGGAGGGTTAAAGCACTGTGCGATAGCCAAGCTGGGTTAAGGACTGATTATGCATACTTCGCATAACTTCGCACAACTTTTTAAACGTAACACAAGTTTATAAAACTTAAGGCTGATTATGCTTCGTATGAAATCAAATTTATCAGTACTACCAACCTTATACATCGAAGCAATAGGGTTATTCACGGTGTGTGAACAAAAACAGATGATTTTTGGTTTCTTTTGGTAAATAGATTTGTTTACAGAAAAATTCATTTAAGAGGTTTTAATGGCGTATATTTGTAGTCCAAATTAAGTCTACACGAAAGTTTTTTGCAGTTTGACAAAATTTTCAACACAATATCTCTCCAAATTCGTAATTAATTACATATATTAAACGCTATAT
>NW_016193726.1:0-3246 GCF_001687245.7 Rhagoletis zephyria | reverse complement strand
TTTTCTTTTATGTAAAAGCACATTAACACACACACACAGGTAACCAAGCTGCAAGTTTTTTTTCTTTTACTCATCTGTCTTTGCCCAGACAGACAGATTTGCCCATCTGGTCACACAGCATCTTCAACCAAACACTTGCACACACACACATTTACTTTAAAGTGTTCTAATCTGAAGTTGAAAACAGATTACTCACAAGGTGAACACTGAAACACAGTCAATTACCAGTCCCAGTGACCACAAACAAACACACACACACACTCATCTCATCTCATCTTATCGTTTGACGGGCCCCTCTTCAGTCACATCATGTTTTCACCTCTCAGAACCGGCAAAACCGACGGGCGTTATTGTTCTCCTGTTACAACACTCAGAAACAAAAGCACTTTATTTTCTTCCTTCAAATACCAACTCTATTTTTGTGCATGTTTGCTGCTCTCTCTCTCTCTCTCTCTCTCTCTCTCTCTATTTCTTTTTTTCTCTGCTCACATTTTCTTTCCCTTGCTCTACATGTTCTTCACCTTTGCTACGATTGTCAGGCGACCGGGACAATCGATTGAACAACGAAGAAACTCACTCATTCTCTCTCTCTCTCTCTCTCTCTCTCTCTCTCTCTCTCTCTCTCTCTCTCTCTCTCTCTCTCTCNTCTCTCTCTCTCTCTCTCTCTCTCATGATCACTCACTCATTTTCTCACTCACTCTTTCATTCTTTCATTCATTCATTGACGCTCTCTTACACTTCCCCCCTCATACTCATTGACACCTTCTTTCATTGACGTTCTCATCAGCCAATTTGACCTTGATTCTTTTTCTTCTTCTTCTTCTTCTTCTTTCACCTTTCCCGTTGTCGCCTTCATCTCTTTTTTGTCATTCTTGAGCACTGATTCTGTACAAAACAAACAACAGCAAAGTTACCACTAAAACACTTATGTAACAAAAAAGAGGACAGGAAACTTTCCTTTAAGAACATTTTGCATAAAGAAAATGTGGTTTCACTTTGGCTGTCACAAACTATAAATACTTTATATAATGCAAACTTATTATTATTCATTACACGATTTATTGCTATTATCATTATTATTATATTATTATTACTTAATAGAGAAATATATTTCTACGTTTTTATTCAACCCCTTTTTTATTTTTTGTTTTTTATTTGACCATTTTTTATTTGGTTGCCCAAACTCCCCAATTTTTAACAGCCCACTTTTTTGAGTTATTAAAACCATAAGTAAGCAAAACCTTATCATAACCTTCCACTGCAAATCAATTTTCCAAATAGAAAATTGATAAAACTAATTATTATCAATATTATCAATGCCTCGGTTTTGTCCAAAAACTTCCTTTCAATATTTCCCCATTTTACTATCAACAAGTCAACATTGGCATTAATCACTTTCTTCAAACTTTCTCATATCTCATTAGATCTCATCTCATTTTATCATCCGTTATCACCTCTGCACACACGTACAAAAAAAATCCCGTTAGTTATTAAACACTCCTCTTGCCGAATTAATTATCATGATCAACAAATGACCACCACCATCAGCGCCTGAAAAGTACAAATTGTTCATCTTTTCGGTTTGTAAACCCTTTTTCCTTCCCGTGTCTTGTCCTTTTTATGTTTGTTTCTATTGGAACCCCGTATTTCCACTCCTGTCCCTCTTTCAATGTGTTTCAATGTGTTCTCAGCAATTGTTTTTGTCAGTGTCAACAACATGATCTGTTCACCCAAACCGCCAGCGACCTTTCAACCCGAATCAGTGATGAACTCTCAACAAATCCCCACTTTTCCAGTTTTTTATTTTCTGCAATCTTCCTCAATCTCTCTCTTTCTTTCTGCTTACCATGTTTAAAACCTTGTTGATTTCATTTATTCCGCCTCGCCTACACACACACACACAAACACAAACACAAACACAAACTTACACTTACTTACCAAACTTATTTTTGATACTCATCGTTAAACTGACTTATTCAGTTCTATTCTTTTATTCTTTTGTTTTGCTTTGGTTATTGGTTTTCGACACAGAGAAAACGAATGATTAAAGTTTTTTTTGTCAGCTTATTAACAAACAGAACACTTTTTAACACTATCACCACCACCACCACCATTTCCCAGCCATACATTGATCATTGTTATCCAACTATTTGCCTGGCTATTTTTATTTTTTGTTATTGCGACTTTACGAGAAAAATGTTTATACACGCAAAAAAACATTGGTTATTTTCTGGTCAGAGTTTGCACAACAAAATACAGCCCACAACAAAGCACAGCACTGCAACAAGATTTGGTACAAACAACAACCAGTGAAATTAAGTGAAAAAAAAGAGAACATTTTCAGTTTAAACAGCACACTTTTCTGAACGAGCTTTAAAAGTAGTGCAAACTAAGAGCTACGCTGAAGAGCTTTAGTTTAATGGCACACACACACACACCGTCAAACGAAAGCAAATCACNTTAAAAGTAGTGCAAACTAAGAGCTACGCTGAAGAGCTTTAGTTTAATGGCACACACACACACACCGTCAAACGAAAGCAAATCACAGCTAATGGGTAACGAATTTCGCAAGTTTTTTTAGCTAAAAACACAAGTGTCTGAAAATAGAGAAACCCTTTTTACTTTTTTGCGCTGGTTCAAAACTGCTCCTTAAAACCAAATTTGTGCAATGTGGTTGTACAGTTGCAAGATTGTGACATTGACAAGAAGTGGAATGAATGATGATGAGCAGGACCAAATGAGGAAACACATTGTTGCAAACAAACATGCTGATATTTTTGCTTTTTAACCTCTATCAATTAACGCATTATATTCATCCAACACTCGGCTTCTTCACATTAAATCACCTGAATTTTTAACTATTTTTTGCCTTTCTCTCTCTCTCTCTCTCTCTCTCTCTCTCTTTCTTTTTCTTTCTCTCTTGTTGACGTTTCCCACTTGTAATCTTTTCTTTTATTCTCAACTTCTATCTCATTATTTTATTAAACTTTTTGATTTTTTGCATTCATTTTAATGCAATTTTTATTTTTTCATTTCCATAAAAATTTTTGTTTTTTCATTTTTATTTTGCTCTAAATGCGCTCACAATTTATTATTAAATTCATTTATCCTTCATCCTTGTTCTCCTTGTACACACTCCCACAATCCTCTCTCTTTTGCTCTACAATGCTCCATTATTGTACAAAAGCAACTAATCAATCAACTGTGACTGTGTTTAATTGCACAAAAACAGCAAATGAAAAACAA
>NW_016193725.1:0-3246 GCF_001687245.7 Rhagoletis zephyria | reverse complement strand
TTTACATGCAGATGGCATTTCAATGCCACTGAGCTACATAATAACACTGATATTGACAGATTTAGGTCGAAATTAAATCAAGGAAAATTAAAATATTCAAATAGAGCTAGGCGCGGCGATCAGTCCTGAGGCAGTTAAACCCCCAATGCTCTTAAAACGGCAGGCGCCATGTTTAGGATTGCCAGAGATATGAAAGCTTTTGATGGCCTTGCTATAAACGCTACTTTGTCTTCTTCTTATTTTGCACTTGGTTGGTCTGGGACGAGACCAAAAATCTTCTCCAATTGCCTCTCTCTTGTGCGAATCTGCGACAGGTTGCTCATCCCGAGTGCAGACAGGTCCTTCTGCAATTGGTTCTTTTATTTTGTNAAATCGTTGTATTTTTATGCGCTTAACTGTCCATGGCGTTACAGTTTGTCATTCCATCTTCTTCGGTACTCGTCGCCCATGCGAACGGCCATAGATCTTGCGTAGAATAGTTGTCTCGAAAGCGCCCAAAGTCTCCTCATATTTGTTAGACATCGTCTGTGAGATCTTTGTAGAACGTGATTTTTGTTCGTCGAGAGGGGGCTTTGCTTTTCAATTGCCTGCCGAGCCCAAAGTAGCAGCTGTAAGCAAAAGTTATTCTTCGCTTGATCTCCAGATGACGTTACTGGTGGTTTTTATGCTGGATCCTTGGTAGACAAAGTCCTTTACTACTTTAAATTTATAGCTGGCCACAGCGACGTGTGTCCCGAAAAGCGTGGACTCTTACTTAGTCTTAGTACTTAGTACTTAGTCTTGTCTTCATTCACCGCTAGTCCAACCTCTTAAGCTTCTTTTTCTGAAATGGAAAATGCTGCGGCTACTTCCCTTTATTTCAGACCGACGATGTCGATATCTTCTGCCTACGCCAGCAACATCGTTAGTTTGCTGTAGATCGTACCGCTGCGATTCAGATCGGCTACTCTTATTACGCCTCCCTGCATCTGATGGAAAAAGTCGGCCGACAGTGAATCGCCTTGTCTAAAACCTCGTTTGGTCGCAAACGGCGCGGGTGGTCCTTCCCAATTAGGACGGAGCTGAAGGTTGTGCTCAGCGTCACTCTAAACGCTACATTGACAACCCCCCAAACCCTGAAGATATAATCTTCCATAATACAACTAGCTTAGATTGGAGTCGCCAAACGACACGATACCTTCCCGGACTAGTCTAAAATTTCACTTTACGATTTCGTTTCTTTATTTCCGTGTATGAAAGGGCTTGTTTAGAGTTACTATCGGGTTTGCGTAGGGGCTAGAGAGAAATCAGTACATACGTATAAACTGCACCTATCCGTAGAAAAATCTCCTTCATACTGACGCGTTTTAATTATATTTTCAAGAATTGAACACCCAATGGGTTTTTACAGGAAACACACATGAAACTAGTTTTAATGACAAAATTGCGACTACTTACTTTCACTTCAATGAAAATTATGCAACCCTTTAAATTCAACGGGAAGACTTAAGTGAAGATGCAATGGGGTAAATTACCAATTACGTGCTTAATGAAATGGAATAAACCTAATTTCGGTGATGAATCTTTCGCATTGCGGCAAACAGGTAAGGGCATTAAAAAGTCTTCGAAATTAAAAGTCGTGGCTGAGACTTTTCGTTGCTTATTTTGGGGGGTTTTTTTTTTTTCTCAACGACTGGACTGGTATGAAAATCACATAAATCAATCTTGCACTGCTCGTGGATTACAAAATCACAAGCACTGCAAGTGTAATGGACAGCGGTGGTGATGCAGCTGCAAAATCAGTGCAAAAACCAACATCATCGCCAGCCACTTATAGGGGAATGGGATAATAAAGAGTATGGAGTGAAATACGAAAAATCTCTCACCAATATACCCGGTAGTGGCCGCGGCAAGTAACAGTTTTACTTTTACTCTGGAAAGTGAAAATATTTACCAAATGGCCAAAAACAACAAGTGCAACCACAATGATTACAGAGGGGCAAACGCCGGCAGTTGAGCTGCTGCTGAACTTTTTGTTGAGCGGCACATAATCAATTTGCGATTTATAACTGCTGTTGCTGCTCTGCTGCGCTAGATTACATATTCATACGAATAAGTGCTGTGCTGTGCTGTGCTGTGTGTTAAATGTGTTGTAATTGTTGTTGTAGTTATGCTCGCCTGCACTGCACGTGCACGGTGGGCTGCTGAGTGCCGCCTTTTCAATGTTGTCTCGCATTGCATGCAACCGGAGATCACGCTGCCACTGTACTCGTACTAGTTGCCGTTTGTGGACAATCAAGCGTGCGCATGCGCTACAAACGTACACACGTTGAAGTAAATGCATACAGACCCTGCCGGAAATGGGGCGGGTTTGTAGCTAAATTTTAACTATCCAGAAGTCTACTAGTTGTAACTTTTTATAACTTATTTCCTTCGGCCGTAACTAACCACTTTTGGAGGGCAATGTCCGCAAAACAGTGAGAACTTCCGCTGCGTAAGGTGTCAACTAACTTGTAACTAACTACATTTGGGCATAAAATATCAATATTAACAAAAGTTATTTTCCAGTTTTTCAGATGTTTATTTTATACACTTTATTTAACATACTGAGGGTGTTCCCATATTCGAATTCTGTCAGACATAACCTCAAGATGATAATCAAAAATTTCGACTTTCATTTCACATTTGTCCGGAAATCGAAAAAGCATCCATGAAGTGTAGGAAAAAAGTAATTTTTGTATGGAGATATTTAAGTAGAAAACAAACTCCCGATAGCGCCTGGTGTCATACCTGCTTGAGTTTACAACACACTTTAAGCTAGTTTTTTTTTGTATAGCTAATTCAATGTGAGGTATTTATGGAAATCCCGCAAAAAATCCAACTACAAGTTGTTTATTTTTTAACACTTTATAATTTTTTTTCCTGCAGGGTATGTACTCGTATGTGTAGGCAAACAGTTTATTTATGAACGTGATCTCGTTGGCGTTGAATTGCCGGAAAATATATGTATGGCTGCAGACACTTGTTGTAATCATACACAAACAGTAAATACAACAACAAACTAATGGGGATACTGACCGCGATTAGCGCAAACAATCAGCGGTGTCTGTCTGTATGCCAGTTGATCACCTATCATGTATGTATGTACGTATGTATGTAGCTTGTCTTGCATTTGTGTTATATATTTTTTTATTAATCCATTTTGAGCGTATCTTACTTAAGGGAACGTACCCATACTACGTGACCCACTTTTTGCAATTTTTAACC
>NW_016193723.1:0-3246 GCF_001687245.7 Rhagoletis zephyria | reverse complement strand
TATAGATATAGATATAGATATAGATATAGATATAGATATATATAGATATCAAGTTTGATCATCCATTTATGTAATTTTATGCAAGAGAAGAAACAGCCAGAACAGCTGCAGTGCTGCGAAGTCGATATTTTTCGAAAGTATGCTGTGAAACATACAAACACATATCTAAATGTTATGCTCTAATTTACTTTAAAAGACCGAGCTTCAAATTGGCTTATTACACAGTAGGGAGGCAAAAATATCACAGCTAAACGGCCAAATACGTAAACTTAATTTTTGCCTCTAGATTACGATGGCGTTTTCAGAAAATCCGCATCACGTCAAAATTTTGAGATATATAGGAGGGAAGTTTTAGAGANATACGTAAACTTAATTTTTGCCTCTAGATTACGATGGCGTTTTCAGAAAATCCGCATCACGTCAAAATTTTGAGATATATAGGAGGGAAGTTTTAGAGATCTGAAAGTGAATTTTTCGTCGTTTAAAACACTGTGCTCAGGTTTTGAATTTTTTTCTGGGAAAAGGATTTGATAACTGATCTTACTTAACTGGGATCTTTTAAATTCAATGGCGTCCTTCGTTTTTCCAGATTGGCTCTTGTTTTCGGGATAACGGTGCTTGAAAATCTTCTTAAATTTTAGGTTTTTTGTTAAAAATTACCTCAGTTTTAAGGTTATTTTACTAAAATTTTGCACGTAACTGTATTTTGATATTACCTTAGCTATTTCTGTAAATCATGGAAATCGGTTCGCTCTAACGTATAGCTCCCATACAACGGATTGTTCAGATATGTGGTTTTGCGTTACAACTCATATTTTATTTCGTAATATTTTTTTATATCAGTTTATGTACTATTTGGAACTAAATTTGGGTTCTCTTCAATCCCGTTTTGGCATATTTTGCTAGTTTCTATTGCTCGAATGATTTTTTTAATATCCTTTGCCTCCTACGATCGACCAGCAAAAGTCCGCCAACATTGAATTCAATCGTTTTCCAGCGAATCGGCCCTCAAAACACATAATGGATTTGTGAAATCTCTCCTACCTCGTCGGTTTCTGTTGAAAGCTGTTGCTCGTAAAAGTCAAAGTGACTGTGTAGCATGTGGATTTTAAGCGACATGTGAACATCAAAGGCGTTCTAAGATTCCACCAAGTTCGCAATAAAAATGGCATATAGTATAGAAATAAACGAGACTAATGCTTTGACCTGAGGTTTGTTTGCTTGAAGAAAGACAAAAACTCACAATAAGTCTGTGCATGTGCAGATAATGCGACGAATATAAAAATACAAAGTCTCACCGTCGCCCAAAATTTAAGTTTACTGAAGTTATATTGAAGTTTTCTGTTTTTTTTTAAAGTTCTTTTAACTTTAAAGTTCTAACTATTTTATATTTTATCCAGTAAAAACGTGTAATTTCACCTAGAGATCTATAATTGCTAAAAACCTTCTTTCTTTCGTACAATCTGTCGTGATAGGAAGCAGACCTAATGTGAAAACAGCTGATTCGAATATCGGTTTTGCTGATGTTAGAAAAATGTAAATCTGATAGAATTTCGCGACATCAAAAGAAACAGGTATCGGTTTTCATTTCCGATAAAAATCAATTCCTAGTTGGATTCTGCGACATAGCTGATAAATTCATGATAACACACAAACATTAAACATAAAGAGATTAATTATTAGGGGTTATCCCTTAAACACGTAAATGCATCGCGAACCTCGTAAAGCTCGTGAATTTACGAAATGGTGCTCTATTTACGAGCCCTTTGTAAAATTACGAAGCAAATTTTATGCGAAAATGACCTCGTAAATTTGATAAAATAATGAAATTAAATGAAAAAAATAATAAGCGATTAAAATGAATGAATTTGATCCGCTAACGATATTGATTAAGGTTTTCTGCAGCTTTCAATTATTTATGGTTATTGGCAAATTGGAAAAACGATTTCGAGGCAGCTACATATCTTTTAAATCTTATTTATATTTTTGCGCCAAGTAATCTTAATACAGTTGAAATCAGCGTGAGAAATTCTATCGACCCACATTTTTGGTTTTTACATAGCTAAATGGTTCATATTCTACACTTATGCCAAAACGTTGGCTGCGAACAAAATTTTTTGTTTGACCCTCTGGCAACACGCTCTTACTCGCACTTCAGATATCAGCTGATATGGTTATGGCGTAAAACCAAAATTCAATTGGTCTCTGTTGCTATGGTTGTGGCTATGGTGTTAAGGTGTGGCACCACTAATCGAATACAGTGTGGCCATAAGGTTGGTTGGAACAGCTGTTTTATATGATTATAGGTTTGTCACTACTAATTTAACCTTCATGAACGCGCCTATAGAGTAGTGGAAATAGAGACGAAACTATCGATAGTCATAAAGACTATCGATGGCCGCTACAACCATCGATAGTAACAACCTAAAAACGAAACTATCGCACGGTTGCCACAGTTGGTGGTTTCCAATGAGGGTAGCCAGCTAATTTTTGATAATTCCCCTATTTCGACAATGAAATTCCCCGCTTTTCTCCGAAATTTCGTAAAATTCCCCACGCATAGATATTTCTTTATTTACAAAAAAAAGTGTATGTCTTTTGATACATTGCTGGTCTATCTCTTTATTTTATTAATATGTATTCAAAAACCAAGCAAATGCTTAAAAAGTTAGCTTAAAAATAAATATTAAAAAAATACATATAATACTTACATACATACAGTGGTCGCAAAAATTTAGTCGACCCAAATTTTGACCAGTTTTCACAATTATTAATTTTGTTTGTTATTTAATTTGCGCTTTATTTTTAATATAGTTCATTCTTTCACAAAACCCATATAAATCCAAGTTTCAACCTTTCCGCAATAATTAAAAAATAATTCAACAAACTTTCGTAAAAATTTCGAGCTTCTCAATTAGATTTTCTAGAAAGATTTTTGAAAGTTTTTTACCGCATTCAATTCTAGTATAATAAAAAGAAAGTTTCAAGTGGCTGAAAATTAGTTAACACCTTCCTCACAAAAAACAGTTCAAACCCCCATTTCCCGCGTAAACTAAAATTCCCCACAAAAAACGATCCTTTCCCCAATTCCCCACGCAAATCGGGGATATTCCCACGAGTTGGCTTCCCTGTTTCCAATCAAACTTGGTAGTTTTTCTCGCTGATTTGTTTTTTAATTAGAAATAAGCGCATTTTTTCTTTACAAAGGTATTGTGGAATACCGAATGCCAAAAATTAATAAATGAT
>NW_016193721.1:0-3247 GCF_001687245.7 Rhagoletis zephyria | reverse complement strand
ACGCAACAACAACAACAAGAGGAATCACCTGTCAACCAACGTGACTTCGCACGATAAGTAGAAGTAAGAAATATATTGTAAAGTTAGTAATTAAGTTANTACAATTCATGGGAATGGACGGAAGTAAATAACGCAACAACAACAACAAGAGGAATCACCTGTCAACCAACGTGACTTCGCACGATAAGTAGAAGTAAGAAATATATTGTAAAGTTAGTAATTAAGTTACTTTAATTGAATAAAGAACAACGACTTCGAGTCGTTAAAAAATTTTATTTTTTTAGTTTCTCACAAGAGAAACTAATAACTTATACAAAGCCAACGTATTCCTAAATGCAAATGTGTAATTTGTGGCGATGCGGCATGTCCCAAAATGTATCGTAAAAGTTATCGATGCGTATACAGAAAACAAACTGCGCATCGCTAAGCTAATTGATACTGTAATGACATTTCGAAGTAAACAATGGCCGATGTCGAATGGTAAGATTACATTTTTCTATGTTAATTCATTGCTATATTGAATATTTAAAATATGTAATTCCACTGGCAAAACGCTCGCATATATTGAGATCATATTGCAACCAAAAATGCAATTGCGCTGCACGCGCATCCGCCGTCTTAGCTAAGGAAATTAAACACCTTAGTTAAGCGAAACACGCGCTACTAACAAACCAAACACTTCAGGTGAGGGAAACACGAGCAATCCCCATTCTGCTGACCAGGCATCTTTGGTCACGTAGGCCGGCTCAGACTTAGGTTAGTTTGTAAGCGGTAGCATAAAGATAAGTTAGTCTTGATCTCACTCGCGAGCTAAAGGCACATAGTGCCGCCTAACAAAGTTTGGAATAAATAAAGATTAAAACATAAACTTAAGTCTCGCGTTTTATTTTATACAAATAGTTTGAATACCGCAGTATAACAGTTTCAAAACATTGTATTGACACGTTTTGGAAGTCAGCCATACTTACACATATAATAAATTTTCAATTGCACTAAATGTTGTAAATTTGGCACAAAACGCTTCGACACACGATCAGAGGAGGATGAAAACTTACTAGAACTGGCCCGTAGTATAAAACAATTAAGGGATGCTTAGAACCCTTTGGAAATGAATTTCACTGCGTAAGTGTAGGCTTTCAAAGAGGTTTTGTCATGTTCAACATTCCGGAAATTTGTTTACAGAATTATAAAAAAAAAAAAACTATCGAAGGATGCGTTTGTGGACTTGCTGTCTCCTGCAACGAACTGCTGCAGCAAAGCGCACGAACCAAATCAATTCCTAATATTTTAAAATTAGCAATGGTTCTACGATTTTGTGGTCATAGATCGTACCAACTAAGCATCAGAGATAAAAAATACGGTTGGACTCGCAAACTCTACGGTGTTTGTGGTACTATCAGAGATGCTAGATGTGCTGGATTTATTTTCCAAAGATGGATAAAATTTAACTACACAAAGACTGAACGGACACAGCAGAATTTCAGGAATAAAAATTGTGGCTCCCGAGAAGCAATTGCAGCATTTATACTATAACAGAAAAGGATATATGTATTAGCATTAATGCTATGGTTGTAAGTAAACATCCCAATAAACATTGGGCTCGGTTAACAATTCGAAAATGATTGAAAAACAGATCTTTTTTCGAGTGTCACCTTCGATAACTAATGTGGAATATGTTAGTATTCGAATCGGGAACAAGGCCATTCTCCGGCAAAACATAAACTTCGTTATTCAATGTATTTTTCCTTCGTTATGAACACGAAATCCATCCCATTATCGCATTGAAATTTTAATGAGAGCGATCGATTTTCTTATATTTCCCTACGAGAATGAGCTGGATTTTACTTTCTCTCTTGTTGCTATAGTTTTCATTTTTATTGCAAACCCATCTCGAGTGTATGTATTTCCATTATACCATGGACGTTGGAAAACTAGGATTTTTTTATGAGTTCGTTCTCAGCTCGAAATACATATTGGATATCGAATGCCATTTTGGAACGTGCGCCAAAATTTTTATAGGGATACTATGTCCTATGAATTTCTGTTTGTAAATGTGTATGTTTATGTACAATACAAGATTCGATGATTTCTAATATGTCGTAATTAAACGCACATTTATAACAGCAACATAAAAATGGTATTCTCAATACTTGACTACTTGGTATGAAATTAAATAAAAAACCAACATGTATCTCTGTTTTCCAATGATTTTTATCAACTTTGGGTATTGCCGTTCAGAAATTCTGAGAAAGGACCTCCACAACGTACATACAACACATAACAAGCATAACCAAGAAATATCGTAGAGCAAGCAATTTGGAATTAAAAAAAATAGCATCAGATGTTTTTAGAGGCGAGAGGTCTTCACTTTACTCCAAAAAAAGGCAGCACAAATTATAAATGTATGCGCTGCTTTGTTGCATGTTTTATTTACATATTTTCGTAGACGAATTTTCTAATCAAATTCACTACGATGATGTCGGAGTCGTTAAAGTTGAATCTATTAACTCGGAAGCAGACTAAATTAGAAACGAAATATTACGAACGTCATTGTTAGGGTTCGAAATTTCAGACGTTGGTATCGATACTGAGTACTCATACTGGCATCGAGCTTATGGTATCGGTACTCTAAAAGTATCAGGGAAAAAGTATCGATACTACTCAGTATCGGATTCATTAAAATACGTTTTTTGGGATACTAAAATTATTTTATTCTTCAATCGTATATCTAGTTATTTCCTGAAATGAAAACAATAGAAATTTAACATATTTGATTTTTATTTCATTGCAGAACTTACTTTCATGTTAGAAGTAATTTTAACGTTAAATGCACATACATACATACATACATACACATATGTATATATATATGTATATATATATGTATATACTTTCACGAATTTCAAATTTTATTAAGAAATTTTTGTATGCATTTGGGTATGCATTTTTGTATCCTATTCAATTTTAGTATAATAATGTGGAAGTTTGAATTAAAAGTCAATGGTAGTAGGCTAAACTTGAATAGGTTGCAAAACTGCATACCCAAAAAGCTTCTAAAAATTCTGCCTTTTCGTGAACTTTGCGTAAAGTTNTTGCAAAACTGCATACCCAAAAAGCTTCTAAAAATTCTGCCTTTTCGTGAACTTTGCGTAAAGTTTTATGGCCTTATTCATAAAAAATAAAAAAATATATATAAAATGAAGAATGTATGAAAATGTCATTTTATTAAGCTCTTTAAACCTACTTT
>NW_016193720.1:0-3247 GCF_001687245.7 Rhagoletis zephyria | reverse complement strand
AAAAAAAAAATAAACAAAAATAACATAACATAAAAATAACGCAAAGCAAAACCAATCATATCAGTAGAGACATTTTCACACATTTTTTAAAAATAATTTTCTTCCTAAAAAATGCCGAAAAATTAACTGCTGCTTCCGTGGATGTTGCAACACGCGGGATAGCTATAAGGATACAGCGGTAAGATCCACCGCACACCACAGACTTTGAGCCAATTTATACGATGACTTTTAAGCCGGGGGGAAAGTTATGCGTGAAATCGAGGGGTTTTTTCGATGTTTCGCTTTTATCGATTTCACATTTTCGTATTTTTACTTTGAGTTCGCTATTCGCTCCGCTTTAAAAATGTAGAAGATAGAATTGACCAAAAAAAAAATTAAGGGCTTAAAAGTCAAAAAAAAAGCGCAAGAAACGTCGCAAAGAGAAAGTCATCGTGTAAATCAATGATTCCCAAAGTGGTCCAGGGGTCCACGGGAGACTCGACAGGGGTCTACCTTGGCATGAAAAAAATATGGAGATCCACGAGTTGTAAGAGTGGGCCCACGAAATTTCATCTGGTTTCTATTTATTTAACTTTAATTTTTTTGAGTGGTGTATAGTGCTCTTGACGCACTGGTGAATTTACCGTCACTTTGTGTCATCATACGTGGGGAAACCTTAAAGGCCACCTGTAGACTAAAAAGAGACGGATGTTGGTATAACATTGAGTGAGGCGATGCGGAAATCGCCGGCGGCAGAAATTTGAGCACTTGTGTCTTTTCAATGATTGAGGATAGTACGCCACCATTACCTTTGTTGAAGAGATTCTAGAGAGAGAGAGAGAGAGTTCCCAGACCAAAACCGACTCTGGGTCATGATCTGGGGTCTTGTTCGAAGTTAATAGAGATAAGCTGCACTTTTTCTCTTGGGGATTTGCTTCGGTCTTCCAGGCTGGGGTAATTGCAATCCTCAAAGCCGTGGACTATGTGGATGAACATAGGTGGAGCGGAAGGGGTTTACGTGTCTGTAGTGGTNGGTAATTGCAATCCTCAAAGCCGTGGACTATGTGGATGAACATAGGTGGAGCGGAAGGGGTTTACGTGTCTGTAGTGGTAACCAAGCTGCACTTAAGGCATTGGCCTGCCCTCTAACTACTTCCAAACTAGTTCGGCAATACAAGCCTCGACTAAATTACGGTGGTAAGCAAAACGAGCTTGCTTTAATCTGGATGTCAGGTTACCCAGGAGTACTTAGTAGTGAGACATCTGACCCTTTGCCCACAGTTGGCTTAGACCAGGCATTCCTCGATCCGCAACCAGTTATAGCTCAACAATGACTGAAAGCCATAGAGTGGATGCAGGTGGGCAAAACTCATATTGCCTTCAATCTCAGAAGGTCTATCTACTTTTTTTCTCTCACTGAGAAGACGGGACTGCTGACTGGTCACTACACGTGGCACAAACACCTGACTTTGATAGGAGTAAATGACAACTCCATTTGCCCATCTTGCTTTGAAGAGAATGAGACGGTGGAACACTTTTTGAGCTTCTTGCTTGCTTGTTTGTTTATCATCGATTTATCTAGATTCGGTCTTTTCTTTTTTGTCAGTATCTAAATTTGAAGTTTGGCGTAAAAGTCTCTGCAATTTTGTGGTTTCAAGTTTTGTGTTTTAAAAAGCGAGTGACGAATATTTTTCACATCACTCAAATAATGGCGTCAATACAAATAAACTATTTGACAAATACATCACATGCAAATTCATGAGCGAGCCGAAGATGTTACGAGTTTATTTAGTGCTTTAAAAAAATATAACTCCTCAGAGCGAGATAGTTCTTTCAGGGCTTTACGAGCTCTGGTTTTTAAAACACAAGAAAATATTTTATTTTTATTTTTGCCACTCCGAATTTAGTTTTGAAACTCACCGGCGATGCATTTTTTGACGACCTTTGGGAATATGTTAGAAATGAGCATCAGGAGGTCCACCCACCGAAACCAGTCAAGTTTTCAAAGGGTCCTACTAGAAAAATAAGTTTGGGAACCTCTGTGGTAAATGCACGAAGATTTTCGAAGACTTTTTTTAAAAGAGAATGTGCTAAAATCGCAGGGTGAAAAGTTGTCGTATAAATTGGCTTTTTGTTGACCGCCGCTTCCTAATTCCAAGCATTTAAATTTGAATTTTTAGAATAATTTTTGGTATGCAGTTTTATAGTTTATTAAATTCTAGTATAATAGAGTGCAAGTTTGAAGTTGCTAAAAAATCGAATTGATTTTCGACAATTTTTTTTCTCCAACAATGGCGAATACCAACAAGTACTCTCTGCGGAAGAAGGAGGAATCAATTGACCACTTTCTGTGTCGCTATCCGGGCCTATAGTCGAAGCACTCAAGCAATTGGGATGACGCTTATTCAACAGACTGGCGGAGATAGAGGAGTTGAAGCTATTCTGCTAGTGAAAGTAAAAGACGTTTATTAATATAAGCGGACACAATATTCACGGCACCGAACATTGTTTGATAGGAGCAAATACAGTTGGAATTGGCGTCACCTGAAATGAGCCACCTCAATGTCATTCTTCGCTGAATTTGTGGATATAAATAAAATATCCATAGCTCACTAGAACTCTAAACATTGCTTTGATATGCGACCATTCTTTATAATCAATGTATGCTGAAGACTAAATAAGACTTCTGTAAAGGTAGGTAATCAAGTTGTAGTTGGTCTCTAATAAATTCTAACAATTTTAGGCGCGCATAATTTAATATTCGAAAAGTCCGCAATCACTTGCAGCCTATTTCTGCGCCAAACGAAACTTAAGCAGCTCGTTATAAGCAGTTTTTTTATTTTGCTTTCAATTGAAAGTAATCCAAAACAAAACATCTTAACACTTTCAGCCGCTATGCAGCTATGCGCTTTAGGAAAAAATGAAAATATTCTACAAAAAAAGTTTTTGCAACAAAAGTGTAGGCGCCAACATTTTTTTATTTTGTTTTTATAAGTACAGTAAACGCAGTCTATCTGAAAAAGGATGTACTCATAGAAAGTAAAAATTGCATACAACGTAATTGAATTTGTTGGAATAAAATTTCGTAGCATACTTGTAGGCGTATTCGCGTTTTTTGGGCTATGTAAACCTTTATTATATTTTGTAGTAAACTAACTGTACGCTTGCATCTAAAGTGAGCAAGTCATCAACGCCCTCTTTCCTCCCACTGTCTGCACATTTATTGGCCTGCCGCCAAGTGATTTTGTGCTGGTAACATGAAACGCTG
>NW_016193719.1:0-3247 GCF_001687245.7 Rhagoletis zephyria | reverse complement strand
ATGGAGCATAACCAATTTATTTTTAAGTATTCGTTTTTAATTAGCACAAGATTAGATTTAAATGGAATCAAATAAGACAGAACTTAGGAAATTCATCGAAGATAAGTAATTAAGTCACTGGAGTACGTTCTTAAAAAGAGATTTGAGGCCATTCTGTGACATTAATTTCATCCAATTACGGTGGATCTTCTCACCAAAAAAAAAGATTAAAAAGGGCAATAGGATCCTTTAAACCTTACAAATCTTCGAGCCCGGCCTGTCTGGCTGACGGAATGGTTGTATGCTATTTTTATGGGAGTCCTCACTCCCAGACCATTCCACCCTAATCCAAAGGATTTTAGTCTAATTAGCCTATCATCTTTCTAGCTCAAGATAATGGAGCGACTGATTGAATCCCCCTTCAGGCAATCAGTGGCAAACAACCTTAAGGCATCGCAGAATGCCTATTGAAAGGAAGGTCCACCGAAACAGCGCTACACAAAAAATCGTGCCGCGCATCGAGAAATCCTTAGCGATAAAGGATTATACTTTGATAGCATTTCTGGACATCGACATGTGCTTTCAACAACATCACGCCTGATGCAATAAAATCAGCTCTAACCAGTTTAGTGGTGATTAACGATTCGTTGCAGGCTCAGGAAGGGGGGCGGCGGGCTGTAAGTTCATGCAGGACAAATTAAGGCTAATTGAAAAGATGAGCCATTGAGAAAGACCTGGGCGTTTACCTGGACAAAACTGGCCTGGTTCTCTTTACAAGAAAGTACAAAATCCCTTCATTACAACTCCCTGCCATAGGCAACACGACGCTGAAGCTAGGGGAGTCTGCGAAGTATCTAGGCGTAGTTGTGGAAAAAAGCTTGACTGGCACAAAACGAACAAGAACGCGTTAAAAAAGCATGGATTTAAGGGGGAAATTGGACGTTTCTGGAAACTGTCCCCAAAGACAGCTTTACATAGTGGTTGTTAGGACTATTCTACTCTACTGGGCCCTGAGGCCGCGGGCACTATCCGGCTGGAGAGACACTCAGGATGCCCACACTGCAT
Organism: Rhagoletis zephyria; assembly: GCF_001687245.7. NCBI lineage: Eukaryota > Metazoa > Arthropoda > Insecta > Diptera > Tephritidae > Rhagoletis > Rhagoletis zephyria. Next base: position 2,203 of record NW_016193719.1, on the reverse strand, counting down.
TCTTAAAGAATATAGGTAGACTGTGTATTTACCAAGTGTAAACTTCACAAAGCGGTATATGGTTTCTATTCCAGATAGAAAATTTTGGCCAGGAGGGGCTCCTGATCATAAGAGATCACTCCACTTCTATACCGATAGTTCTAAACTCGAGGGAAAGATAAGAGAGGGAGTGTACTCAGCCCGAATGAGGCTGGAAAATTATTTCGCCTACCCAACTATTGTGCGTCTTTCAGGCTGAGGTTGCTGCCATACAGGAGGCGACACAACACTTGCGGGCAGGAGAAACATTGGGGCGTATGAATAAAAACTGAGCAATTGCTTTTTCTTAAAATTTCATACCTATTACTTCAAATTTGTTTGAATAAATCGAGTAAAAGGTCTGAAATATTAGCCGTCATCGATTCGCCATCAGTTAGCAAGTGGCGAAACGAACGAACTCAATGAGGTACAACCAAACTTGCTATCGTCTATCCGTGCTAGCTAACTTTGTTGTTGCTTTCACATGCAAAATTTTTCGTTAAGCGACCGGAACTCAAACATAGCGAGCGAGAAGTGGCGAATCGACGACGGCAATTAATAAAAAGCAATTGCTTATTTTTATTCATACGGCCCAATATCTAACAATATCTTCATTTAATCAGACTGTCATAAACCGTAGCGTGCTGCTGCATACATATCTCTGCACGAGATGGCTGAGCACTACTCTCTGCACCTGGTATGGGTGCCGGAGCCCCAAAACATACTAGGCGACGAAGAGGCGGACTAGCTTGCAAGATAGGCCTCATCCGTTCCGCTTTCGCATTCCCGGAATAGTTTAGGTATGCCCCTCGCTGCCTGCAAGCTCATTCTAAGGGATTTATCTCTTAAACAAGCAACGGACAGGTGGGATAGTATCACAACTTTCAGCAACACAAAGCTTATGCGGCCAAAATGGAACAAGAAGTGGTCGAAACGTCGACTCATGCTGAACAGAGGGGACTTAGCTACAGCCATGGGTGTGCTAACAGGCCATGTTGCCAATGGGAGGCACGCGGAGAGGCTAGGGATCCTCGACTTCTGCAGAAGCTGCAGAGATGAAGAAGAGCCGGAAACCTTGCCAGCACCTGTTATATGAATGTACCGCACTTTGCAAAAGAAGACGAAAGTTCTTGGGCTCTGAATTCTGAGAAGGTTTAACCAACTTAGCCCAAGTAGGACTACGGTAACTCCTGGGTCACTTGGGGTCACTGGCAGCCACTTTAACCTAGCCTAACCTATTGTGAGCACCAAATAAAAAAATCTAATAATTATTATTTGTCGCTAAATGTCCTTGTTTATAGCAGACACTCCAAGGGTAGCAAGGATGCAACTCGAACCAGTGATCGAGCAAGTGACCAATCGAACTGAAGTACACACCTCTAACCACTAGACTACCGCGGATGCACACACTCGGAGAAAGATTGTGTTCTAAAAAACAGTCCGACTGGGATATTTTAGATTTCGGAATTACAAATTCTAAGAGTATCAAAAACTATGAAATTAGAATTGGACTTAATTTATTTAAGTGCCGAAGTCTTGTTTTTGTTTTTCTGAGTGCTCGTGTGTAGTAGCCATAAAAAAAATCTATAATTTGGGATATGAACACTCTCATGTTTATAGTTTCCAAGCTTGACAAATTGGCTTGGTGGAGATTTGGGTCGAATAAAAAGGTCATCGAAAACATCTACAAATGTATTTAACCAAATTAATGTTTTTTCGAAAAAAATGTTTGCGTTAAAAGTTGTTTTTTTGCGGAAAAATTGTTTTTGGTAATAAATATAAAAAAATAATAATATTCGATGCAAGACTTTTGAACGAAAAATCGTTTTCTAAGATTTAACTTTTTTGTTCACCTAAAATATTTTTTACAAAAACAAACATGCACATAAAACATTTTTTTTTTTTTGGAAAATAGAATACAGCGAAAATTAAAAAAACGCACAATAATTAAAAAAATAGTTTTTTTGAAAAAAGCTTTTCCGAAAAAAATTATTTTTGTGAAGCAATTTTTTTAAGAAAAAATTATATTTTTTTAAGAAAAAATTATTTCTGGGAAAAAAATATATCTTAAAAAAACAAATTTTGGGGAAAACCCCTGTTTGGAGAAAATTGATTTGGGGAAAAACCACTAATTGGGATAAATGAAAATTTTAGGAAAAATTATTTCTATACATTTGATATCCGA
>NW_016193718.1:0-3247 GCF_001687245.7 Rhagoletis zephyria | reverse complement strand
TGCTGATCTATCTAATTTTGTGAAAGCAGAATAGACGTAGCGTCCATCGTAAATCAGGCGAAGTTTTTAATAATAATAAGTACAGTGGACATTTTTATAGCATAAAAAATATTTTGGCAATAAATTAAAAAAATGGAGTGCGATATCCATGCATATTCTGCAGGAATGGCGTGCCGAGCGTCTTAAGCCTTACCCTTGCGGGGGCTGGACACTCGCACAGGAAGTGTTCGTTCTGTCTGTTTTAAGTGGGTCATCGCAACTGAGACAGAACTTGTTGAAGGGCAATCCAATTCTTTCGACATGTACCCCAACGGGCCGGTACCCTGTGCACACTGCAGTACATTTTTAGGTATCTTCTTTGCTCATTCTTAAGAGAGCTTTGGCGCCTTGCTAGTGCGCCCGCTGCCTCGTTTCCAAATGTCCCAATGTCTCAGAACCCATTTAAGGGAATTTCTATTGATTGACCAAAGATATAGGCCAGCTCTCTCCTACAGTCCTCCACTATTTGAGATCTAACAGAGGTAGAAGAGAGTGCCTTAATGGCTGCTTGGCTATCCGAGAAGATATTCAGATGAATATTTGGGACAAAATTAAAGGTAATTTTTATGTCAAGAGATTTCGCACTAAATTTAAAAGGTTGTAAAACAAAAAAAAAACACATGAAAAGATACAAAGACGTACGCAATAGATATGCAAAAACCAGGTATTTTTTGCAAAATATGCCCTAACGTTTGAATGTCATTTTAAAGGAAACATCATGATTCGTAAAGATAACTTAACCGTTTCCATTTAAAGATGCCCAATAAAAANACTAACGTTTGAATGCCATTTTAAAGGAAACATCATGGATTCGTAAAGATAACTTAACCGTTTCCATTTAAAGATGCCCAATAAAAACATGCATTTTGATGAGATTCCTTATAATAATAATAATAACAATAGATTGACGCTTACACAATATGTTGGTGTTTGGCCGAGCTCGCCTCCGATTTGTGGTGTGCGCCTTTATGTTGCCACACATAGGGTAGGGCCACGTCACACCACCATCGAGCAGGCTGCCGGCTCCAAGACACCAGAGGGCATTGGGGCAGGAATTTATGGTCCCAGGATGAGGCTAACCATGCCCATGGGCAAATACCCAAACATCTAGATGTACTTATAGTCTACCAGAACGAGGGAATGCTAATCCTAGTGACAGCCATGCAGCACTTAGGGCATTATGATCCTTTGAAATAAAATCGTCATCGTTCCTTTAGTACGTTGAGAACCAAGCAAGCAACCAAGGGTATTGCGAAATTCAATAACATCCTGCTACTGTGTATGCTAGGTCACACAGGTATACAAGGGAACGAGATAGCGGACGGCTTAGCACGAAAAGCGCCTATTTTGTTGCCAATAGTTGCCGAGCCATTTCTTGCAATAGCCCCAAACACTAACAGGTAAGAGCTTAGGAAAGGAACACTAGGTACGAGGAAACAACACCTACATATTTAGTACAACAGGACTTCGCCAGGCCAAAATCTTACTGGGGGAGAGTATAATGGGAATAGATATAAACCTCCAAATAAACTCACCAAATAAGTGTAAGCTAAGAATAATTACAGGCATCTTCACTGAACACTGCAAATTAAAAGGTCATCTGCACAAGCTGGGAATCTAGTCGACCGATCTTTGTCATTTCTGCGTCTCTCTAACGCAACTGAGGAGAAACCATCCCACCTGCTTTTGGAGTGTGATGCCGTAGAGAAGCGACGAACGAACAGCATAGGTTCAATGTGGCAAGGGAGTTACAAAATACATTCCTTACCTTAAGAGGCTGCCCTGGACTTTCNCGCTCTCACGCAACTGAGGAGACACCATCTCACCTGCTTTTGGAGTGTGATGCCGTAGAGAAGCGACGAACGAACAGCATAGGTTCAATGTGGCAAGGGAGTTACAAAATACATTCCTTACCTTAAGAGGCTGCCCTGGACTTTCTGGAAACCTTGGGATTAACTGATGTATTGTGATGAGAGGAGGGCACAAAATGGACATACCAGGTCGCGGTGCATACCTCTTTCAAATATTTAAAGTGAAACCAGTACAAGGTAAGTCTGTTTGCCCTATGATAAAAGCTCTTAAGCACGTAATATACGTNAGGAAACCTTGGGATTAACTGATGTATTTTGATGAGAGGAGGGCACACAATGAACATACTAGGTCGCGGTGCATACCTCTTTCAAATATATAAAGTGAAACCAGTACAGGGTAAGTCTGTTTGCCCTATGATAAAAGCTCTTAAGCACGTAATATACGTTTTTATATCCGCTAATACATAGTTCTTCAATATTACAACAAATTTAAATTGCAAAGGTCTAATGCTCATGCACAACGAATGGCACTGGCACCAACACACATAAATCAATTATTTTAGAAGTTGCTTTCTTTCATACTTTCAAAATTTTTAAGCACGTTCGTGCCACCCAAGTTGCGAGGCTGGCCATGTAAGAATAGTTATTTATACTAATTTCTAATTTATTTTAAAAGCATTNGAAGTTGCTTTCTTTCATACTTTCAAAATTTTTAAGCACGTTCGTGCCACCCAAGTTGCGAGGCTGGTCATGTAAGAATAGTTATTTATACTAATTTCTAATTTATTTTAAAAGCATTCTCTGTGTGTAACCTCTGCATATGCAGCTACATACTTACCTGTAAGTAAGTATTTTATGTTGCGCGTACATATCTAAGTGCCAGCATGTCTAACCTATGCTTAGACGTGCCACCGCCAACAAATGACTGGCTGAAGCAACCGTGAATTTACAGCCAAATGCCACACGTATTTGCGATAAAATGTAATTGTTAATGCTGCTTTGCCTGCAGGAATTTGAACTGCTTAGAAGTTAGGAAGTAACTGAGATATAATTCTGTGCAATATCAGATATATCTAATGATGCAATATATATCGTTCGTAACTACTTCCTTTTGATAAAATCGGAGAAAAGGGTAGCGAAAACCGATTATGCAGAATATTTTAAGTTTTTTAACTAACGCATAAATCCACAAATATTTACAGGGACATTATTGCTAAGATAGTAAAAGGTCTTTGGTAAGATAAATGGCAAGATATATATATATGTAGGTCAAAAACCATTTGTTATTCTAGCACAAAAGTTTTAGAACAAAAGCTCTCCCTTCACTTCTGTTTTAGAATGTGGTTCTTATTTTCATGCTAAATGGGAAGCTTTAAAACGAATTGCACCTTTTTTGG
>NW_016193717.1:2306-3255 GCF_001687245.7 Rhagoletis zephyria | reverse complement strand
GTTCATTTTGTGCTTTACTAGTAGATGACATTGGCCATGATGACAATTTTGGTACTAAAAACTGAAAGAAAACATGGCTTACCTCGTAAGGTGCTTACCTATTTTCCCAGTGGGTCATTATAGTATTGAAATGTATTTGTGCAAGCGTTGAAAATATTGCCCACATTCACTATTCGTCCGGTGATACATACATCAGATTTATAAATAGATACGAATGTGGGTCTCCGATGGATAGCGATGAGAGCACAACATTAGCAAAAAGCCGAACATGCTAACTACAAAAAAATGTTTTACGCTAAATGCTAAATGCTAAAACGGCAAATGGCAAAAACGGCTAACGAAAGTACATATTACAATGAATAAAGGGGAAATAAATAAAAAATAAATAAAAAATAAATAAAATAGAAACAAACAACAAAAGGCACTGAAAATAATCGCATGATATCTTATTGTTGTTATTGGATGTGATGACGATCACCCCAGTAATTGAGCGCACTAACAACAAATGGAATTTTGTGCGCTGTTTTAGCCACAACGCGTTTCGGGTGACTACATAAATATTTTGACACACATATAAATATTTAAGTATACATACATCCAAGTTTGTACTAATAACTAAGTTAGCTGTGTATTGACAAAAAATATATATATATTTGTTAGTGAGCATGTGTGGTGAAAGATTTTCAGAATGAGCGATCGTGCGAAGAGCAAATTTAAGAGTGTATCAAATATTTGGCTCATTCAATGCGAAGAGAGTGAGTTAATGAAGCTTAACCAATCAGCTGGCGGGTTAGTTAGTGAAATTTTCTAAGCGGCGCGAAGCATTTTATTTAATTAAAATAAGCCAAGTATTTAATTACATTACATTATTCGCACGCGAAAGTGTGCTTTAAAGTTTTTAGTACATCCAAACATCCAAACATACTGTATACAGTATATTTTGCTTAGA
>NW_016193717.1:0-2296 GCF_001687245.7 Rhagoletis zephyria | reverse complement strand
TGCATCTATCGGAGGAGTTTCCTTATAAATGTTAAGAATAATGCCGCTAATGCGCATTTTAGGGTAGGTATCTTAAATGTGCACTTAAGCAAAAAGGCAGCAAAGCAAAATATACTGTATATCACATATACTACTTATAAGTGACAGCAAATGTATTGTAACGAAATTCTATAATACTATGTTCTGACCGACATCGAAAACATGTTTTCGTTGCTAAGACTGGTTTTCGACCTGAAACTTGTGTTTTCGTTCATGTAAAATCTATCAAACGAAAACCAGTTTTCGCTGAAAACTACTTCAAAACTCAGGTTCCACTCATTCCAATCGGTGTCTTCACTAGGTTTTTTCGATTATTTATCGAAGTGGAAGTCATATTTTATCATCTTTAATACGCCATTTCTGATTTATTGTTAATTGCCTGGCGAAAGCAAAATAAGAATGAAAGTTAAAGGTTGTTTGGTTATCTTTTTGTGTAGCAAACTGCAATCAAAAGATGTAAGAAATGTCAACGAAAACACTAACAACCGGTGTGAACAGCCTTCAGCCCACAATCTCAAAACTCGTTTTCAAAGTGTTTTCGTTGTCGGTCAGAACATGGTATAAAACTCTCGCTGCTCATCCACTAGCCAAAATATATGCACGTATGTGTGTACATATATTTTAGACGCCACAAAGCTACACCACGTATGTGCGAAGCCAATTTTAAAGATGTTTCTCGAATATTAGCTAAAAGAATTTGCAAAATACAATAGAAAATTTGATTTTGCCAGCAGCTGAAGAGCAAAACGCTCTCATTTCTATTTGATTAATGTATATTCGAATTGGTTGCTTAGGCAGCTGCGGAATTGATGCCCATATTTTTCTGTTTTCTTTACAGATTCTTCAAGTAAATGAGTTTCTTTGTCCACAATAAAGAGGAGAGTGATTTCTACAAATTTATGTACCTATGTGTAGGGGATGTACTAGGTGTGTACTAGCGAAAAATCCCCCTAAGCACATGAGTTCAGGGCTGATGCTACTGTAATTTTGGGCATCATAGGTTAGGTTAGGTTAGTGTTGCAGTCAGTCCGAAATACCCACTCACTTGGGCCCTGCAGGCTAATGTAAAACACAGAAACCTCATCGGCCTTGCAATATATTTATGTATGTCCCGGGACCCATATGAGGTTGACGTTAAAGACGGTGCTAATTTCACATAGGGTTGGCGGGCTTTCCTGTGCAACCCTTGATCTTAGCGTTACCGCGTTCATTGATTTGATGGTCCATGATCTCGGTGTTTGACACTCTCTTTTGGACCGGATTTTGTCCTGAAGAGCCTTTCGAAGGTGGGTTCAGGGCGTAGTCGTCTTTGTCTTGGCCAGACATATGTAGTTACGCTTTGCTATCGAACTATTCGAATAAACTCGTCAAATAAGAAACCTTTTGCAATGCGCAACGGAAGCGCAACTTAGACAAACCGACTTAGCGGCTATTCTTAAGAATAAAAAAACATCTCCAACGAAGTCTTATTTACTTGAGCCGCTCATTAGAAATCCTTAGAATTTAGAGGCCTCAATTGCAATCATCTGCCGGTCCGATATGAATTTAACAATATGACAGTTCTATGCATTAATTTACATGCAACAAAAGTGCCGTTGGTATGATTGTTTCTGCTGATTTAGAGCTATGGACCGAAGCAAAGATGATTTGGCTACAACTGGAGGCTGTCGTATCTTATTTAGGATCGGATTTGCTTAACCTGTGCCTATGCGGACGAGCCTTCAATTGAGCGAGTTTTCAGCAGGTGGTCTAGTGTTTCTATTCGTCATAACGTAGATATCTTCTAGCAAGTCAATTGCCTTTTGGTGTAGACTTTCGTGAAAAAATTTAAGTCACCGGTCAAAACTGAGTTATTTTGAATGAGAAAATGTTAAAATAAGTGGGTGAGATGACAACTCAAGACTATGTGTAACCGTTCATAAATTTTTCGGCCATGTTGGGTCACTTTGTCGGTAGTTAGAAAGTAGGTCGACGTGTCAAATTTTCCAGGAAAAGGTAACTTTTGTAATCTACGCTGACCCTTATCTATGTACATCTCTCTGCACTGCGTTGTGCACTAAAAGAGATTAAGTGCAATCCAAGGATTCAAAAACAAAAGGAAGGAAATTGTGATGTATATATCTCTTTGGGATTTCAGTAGATTGCTCGGTACAAACCTAACTAAGAAGGTAATAGAAAAACAAAAATAACCTATGTATGTACATATGATGAAAAAGGCATTAATTTAATTTTGAAATCTTAAAAATCAATAAATTTT
>NW_016193716.1:0-3247 GCF_001687245.7 Rhagoletis zephyria | reverse complement strand
ATATTTGACGTTTACAATTCGCATTTGCTTCTGACGAGTAGTTTTTTCATGGCATATGTAAATGCACGAATTTTCTTACTTTTGGGTCTTTGGGTTACAAGTGATGGAAAAATTCTTAACTCACCATTACTATTATTACTATTTTTTTTTTTTTCAGAATAAAATTACTGTCGAAATTTTTAACTTGCTGAGCATTGTCAATAATCAATGTATTTAAATCAACAAAGCATTCAAAAAGGTAATTACGGATATATCAGTGGCGGATTTCAGCAGCACTTCGACTTTAAGAAAAATAAGTAAGGTTTTTACGTACCATTCCTACCAGCTACCCGTTAAAAATAAACGGGCCGCCTACCCAAACAAACAGGTGCATTTAGATTCTTAAGTACAATTTTGTTACTTCGAAAATAAATTAGGCCTGGCGGCCCCGGAATCTTATCCCTGTCTATATATTTCTTCAAGGAAATTTACATCAACGCCAAAGCATATTTTCAAGCAACAGAAATACCGAAAAAATATTTTTTTGGAACTAACTGGAACAGGAAACTAAGCTTTAAGAGCTTAACAGTAAATTAATAAACAAAAAAATTTACAAGGATACATACAAGTGTTGGACATTGCTGTCACTCATATGCCATGGCGTGCGAGTAACTCGGGTTGTGTAGCTACTAATTAAAAGCAAACTTTTTGGTGTTGAGTTTTGTAATAATGTACACAAATTAAATCTCAAATGTCCCCACCGATCCCAAATCTGCTTGAATACAAATCTGCCAGCCTAAGTCACTGGCTTGCCATGGCGTATAAGTGACAATAATGCCTAATAACATAAACATGTACTTAATTAAGTGCAGTCGATATAGTCGCTGTAGCTTTTTTTGTTTATTAATTTATTTTCAAAGTTTCAAGTAAATTGCTCACTAAAGGTAGGTAGACAAAATATTTGAAGGATGTTTAGAACTCAGTACTAAATTATGAGGTGGGTTTTGTCAAAGGCTGAGGTGAACTCAGGCGATCCAGAGTCCGGGGAAGGTCCCACTAACCCCCACCAAATAAAACACACTATTTTCGTGTATTTACTTCGAACACACACACACACACGGCGCTACGGCTAGAGTGCTAGCAACCTTATGTCCAAGGAGAGGGAGAGCGATAGAGAGGTGACGTTCGTTGTGGTCGTGCGGAGCGGATGATGGCGGGAGCGCTGTTGAGCAACGGTTGGGCAGCGGCGACGGCACCGCGGGGGACTCTCGGTAACAGCGGAGCAACGGTTGAGCAACGGTGGGAGCGCTAGCAGCACGGCGGGTGATTCTCAACAACTGTTGAGCAACGGTTGGGCAGCGACGGCGGCACAGCGGGTGGCTCAGCAACAGTGGAGCAACGGTTGAGCAACGGTGGGAGCGCTAGCAGCACGGCGGGTGATTCTCAACAACTGTTGAGCAACGGTTGGGCAGCGACGGCGGCACAGCGGGTGGCTCAGCAACAGTGGAGCAACGGTTGAGCAACGGTGGGAGCGCTAGCAGCACGGCGGGTGATTCTCAACAACTGTTGAGCAACGGTTGGGCAGCGACGGCGGCACAGCGGGTGGCTCAGCAACAGTGGAGCAACGGTTGAGCAACGGTGGGAGCGCTACGACGGATGATAAGCGGCAGCGGGTGACACCAACTGGCCCTCGGCAACCTAGCAAGACTCACTCACTCCCCTAATCGCCCTCTATAAAAGTAGGGGCTGGAACGGGTCGGCAGTGTCGGAGGCTCAACCTGCCGGCGACCAATTAGCTTTCACCGCTTTCAGTTTTTGTTTGCACATGTAAATCAGCTGATCGGTTGACACTTTTCATAATACTCCGGACTAAATCCTGTAACTTCTGACTAGGAACAGTTGCTCAGTTACTCTCTCAAATGTGTTCCCACTTACAGGTTTTATGTCAATAGGAACGACTTCCTGTAAGTTCTAACTAAATCCTGTAAACCGGACTGCTATTGGAACAGACTACAAATTTAGAACTTACCGAGAACGAAAATTTTTAAGAATTCAAATTCTCAAACTGTACACACCGTGTAGCTTCGCTTCGGACCTAATCGCAATGCATAAGAATCTGTTAGGCAGGTCTATGGAGAGTTAAAAGAAAGAGAAAGATGCAACAAGATCTCAATAACTTATATAAATGGCTTTGCGGAAACAGACTGAAACTCAATATTAACAAAACAAAACATATGATCATAACGAGAAGCAATGTCAATGATGAGAACATAGCTGCGCTAAAACTAAATAATTGAAGTATACAAAAAGTAGAAAGCATAAAATATTTAGGCATACCTTCGAAATATTTAGGCTTACCTTCGGGCAAACTGGGCCTAAGTGTAATTCTTTCAACATTAGATACAGGGAGCCGCTTCAATCTAACCATACATAAATAAAGTATTGGAAAATATTTAAAAAAAAATTGTATGTCTGTCGTAACAAAAAAAAAAAGTAATGCGAAAACCTTTCCTGAATCTATACGTGCTCTTTAAAATTTATGGAACTACATTTAGTATTTTTTCCACATATTTTCATACCCCCAATTTGTAGTTACAATATAATAATATTAGCCAGCCTAATGTCCTAATCTACATAGTACACCCACCGCTCAGCCATAAAAATTTGTTTGTTTTTTTTTTCTGAGCGCAGTTTGTACACACCCAAATAAAAACTAACATAAGCTGGTGTGATATAAACAAAAAACGCACATGGAAGCCCACGACACATATTCACAATCACAGAGATGTGCATACGGCCTTACATATGTACATCCACCTATTCACATGCAGGCGGTAAGCCTGAAATGTGTGTCACATTAAATTATACAAAAAACAAAGATTTGAACGAACTCACTTAATCAAATATGCGAAGCACAAGTGTAGCGCACACAGAAATTCTGAGAATGTGATGAAAAAAAAAAAACCCAAAAAAGGAAACAGCAAAAAACAACTACAACGAAATCTGTTAGCAAAGTGAAAACTGTGGCCTTGTTGAAGGCAACACAAAAAAACCAAAAAATAGCACTCAGGCATGAAAAATTGTTGCGCTGCACCATGAATAATGCAGAAAACTTACAAATTTCTTAAAAAAAATAAAAAATTGTCTGCGTTTGCTTATGTCATAGCAAATCAATATTCGCATAAATTTTTTAAAGAAGCTAAACAAATTTCAATTTTCCTTTTATCAGGAACAGTTGTGTCATCCATATAAAATCAAGAGAGATGGC
>NW_016193715.1:0-3248 GCF_001687245.7 Rhagoletis zephyria | reverse complement strand
CGGATCCGAAATCAGTGACCTCAAAAATCCCTCTTATATATAAGTTTTTCATGAAAAAAGAAAAAGTTATAAAATTTGGTCGCCGTACAAAAATCTGACATCGGATCCGAAATCAGCGACCTCAAAACCCCCGCTTATATATAAGTTTTTGATGAAAAAAGAAAAAATCACAAAATTTTATCGCCATATTGGATTCGCGATTTTGAATTTAAAAAACTTGCCATCAACTTACAACTTCGAGTCAGCGACAATTTGGTTACTTCTCGACTTTTGGCCAGAAGAATAGTAGTCGCCAGTCCATAGTGCAATGTAGGCAAAACTACTCAAAAAAATTAAGGGGGCAAAAAAAATTTTAAATTGTTCGATAATTTTTGACAGGCTGTATTTCGGTGAGAAAGCGTCGTATTACGACTTAAAAAAAGCATTTTTAAGCTTTAAAACACTAAAGTTGATATTTCTCGGCTAAAGTTGGCCCGCGGGTTTGAAAACATTTTTCTCAGTTAGGCCGAGCAATAGAACCGGTAGCCTGTTTATTTAACTTATTTTTAACCTCTTAATTTTTTTGAGTAGTGAATTTTAAGGCAGCGTTCTCAAAAATTCCTCACCGAATACTACAATTTCAATCTTTCTCCTCACTAAAACTCAATTCAAGGGCTTGGAAGAGAGGAAAGGATGGCACAACGCCGAAACCGGTTTGTCTGCAAACCAAACTTGACAAGGGATGACGGAAATTCGTTCCAAAATAAATCATCTTACCACCCTGTCGGAAAAATCAACCAACACCAACACAAAAATACTTGTAGTTTATTGAGATATGTACGCAACGCTAATACTCATCGACCACAACCGCATCTAATCACAAACCTTCCTTCTAATTCTTCATTCTATGAATGCAATAAACTCGCACACACCCTCAAATTTATTTTCGAGTATTTAGGGATTTAAATGAACAACCCTTATTTAGTCAAAACGAAAGCCTTTACGCTTAATAAGATGACGTACAATTCACATGCAGAACGCTATCAGTGCGTTGACCTTTCCACTACATATTCCCAAAATTCCCAGCTATCTCTCTATCCCTTTTAAACGCTGATTGCTTCTTCCAAATATACTCCTAACTAATAACCTACCCGAAAAATCCTTCTTCTCCACCTCCCAAGAAAAAACGCCTGTAAAGCTGAAAAGTCACAGATCTTAATGGAGCGTAAACACATATCCCTTCGAAATGAGTGCTTACTGTGAGAAACTACACATTTACTCTCCTCTGCGATGCCATGTATGTAATCACAAAGTACAACATCAATAACCAGCAAAAAATTGTCCATGTTTGGAATTGAAGCCGAAGTCGCTGTAATCCATGCCACTCACTCCCTCCCCCATCTCCTACTCTCACTCACACAGCACAGCGTGCAGCTGGCCAGCGGCACAAATTGTTGCACGAAAGTAGCAAATCAAAGGATTACTGCCCAATAATTTATTGATGGCTGAAATTTCGCATTAAATTTTCGTTTGCGCAGAGACGTTACTGACGTTACTGTAAAGCACAGAGATCCAAACAATTGGTGAGTTATATGTACGTACGTATGTATATGTAAGTAACGCCCATAGGCTTGTTTGAGTACGAAAGCGCGAGCGTGTATGCTTTTCGAAAATAGCGCTTTATTTGTCTTTCATTGAAAGTTGGCGAGAAAATAGGCAATGATTTTTTTTAATATGGCAACAGCAAAGAAGTAACAAACATTCTGCAGAAGTTGCTCAAAGTTATTTACCTTTCTTGTTTCGTTATTTATTTATTTATTTANACAATTGGTGAGTTATATGTACGTACGTATGTATATGTAAGTAACGCCCATAGGCTTGTTTGAGTACGAAAGCGCGAGCGTGTATGCTTTTCGAAAATAGCGCTTTATTTGTCTTTCATTGAAAGTTGGCGAGAAAATAGGCAATGTTTTTTTTTTGAATATGGCAACAGCAAAGAAGTAACAAACATTCTGCAGAAGTTGCTCAAAGTTATTTACCTTTCTTGTTTCGTTATTTATTTATTTATTTATTTGTTTGCCTATTTTCTTATCCTTTCCATATACGCAAATTTGTCGCGGTTTATCAATATTTATGTCTTATCCGAACATATGAACTCCACAGGCTGAATTTTAGTTATATTAAATATCAAGGCGCACTCTCACACGCTCACCAAAATATACAAATACAAGGGTGTTTACCAAATAAACTGCAATATAAACTTGCCTATTCCATTCTGCATGCTAACGACGCCTTTGCTTATTATGCTCCTCTGTTGCTTTGCCCCTTTGGTCCCATGTCTTGCGCTTTAACTGCCGTAAATCATTACTTTGCCTGACATTTCAGCATTTTTTTGTTGTTGTATTTGTCTAACAATTTCACATGTTTTGTGGCACTTTTCAGTTTTTCTTATCGTTCCAAATGTTGTTGTAGTTATAGCTCCGTTACACGTTTTGGCATCAGCTGGCTGCCGCCGGGGTAGNCGCGGTTTATCAATATTTATGTCTTATCCGAACATATGAACTCCACAGGCTGAATTTTAGTTATATTAAATATCAAGGGGCACTCTCACACGCTCACCAAAATATACAAATACAAGTGTTTTTACCAAATAAACTGCAATATAAACTTGCCTATTCCATTCTGCATGCTAACGACGCCTTTGCTTATTATGCTCCTCTGCTGCTTTGCCGCTTTGGTCCCATGTCTTGTGCTCTAACTGCCGTAAATCATTACTTTGCCTGACATTTCAGCATTTTTTTTGTCGTTGTATTTGTCTAACAATTTCACATGTTTTGTGGCACTTTTCAGTTTTTCTTATCGTTCAAAATGTTGTTGTAGTTATAGCTCCGTTACACGTTTTGGCATCAGCTGGCTGCCGCCGGGGTAGCCAGATTTTTGGTAATTACTTATATCGCTATTTGTCTTAATTTCCTCGGATTTCGGTTTTGTATGCTTTTAACGTGTTAAGTGTTTGAAGAATAATGAAGGTGGTAACGAAGCTTGAAAAATCGATAACTAAATATATGTATATATATAATAACTTTCTATAACGTTGGTGTGTATGAAGATACAAGTCAAAATAAAAAAAGCAATGTCGATAAAGATAAAACTATAGATATCAATAAAAATATCGATAACTCTGCCGATACTTATATCGATAACGACAAAAAACTGTTTCCAATTTTTTCTAGATTTTCTAAACAGCTTTTTGTACGAACCATATGGCA
>NW_016193714.1:0-3248 GCF_001687245.7 Rhagoletis zephyria | reverse complement strand
TCGAAGATGTCTGAATAAGGGGTAAAACCTCCCCTGCTTTCCATATAGCGGTAGTTTTCCGAAAGATAAAAAAACTGTATTTAATGTTCGGCTTCGTCCAAACTTAGAGTTTTATAATTGTTTAATTAAATTTTCTCTTCATTTTAAAATTTTGTTTGTTTTATAAAGCAATATACATACAATATAAACTCTGTTCAATTTCCTTTTAATATATTGATTTAAATTTTTGTATTTCGTTAATTTAATTTCTAGATTTTATTGTTTTAAGAAGAAAGCAATTTTTTCATTAAGTTTTTAGAAACTTTTACTTTTTGCTTTTTTAATAAATTTTGTTTTCTGTTTTTTAATTTATTTTTTCTTTCCTCTTTAGGTTTAATTAATTTGTAGAAGCTTGTTTTATTTGATTGAAATTTTTACTTTTATAAAATTTATTTTAATTGTTAGAAACTTATAATTTTTCTTCCTGTTTTAAATTAAATTGTTTCTATGTAAACTCATTTTAAATACCATTAAATCTTTATAAACTTATTTTATTAAGTTTGAATTTTTTAAATTAAATGTTTAGAAAATATTATTTTTTTTATAATTTTTAGTTTGCATGTTTTCAAAAAGAAAAATATATATATTTTTTTTGATTTCAATTACATCTTAGAAAATGTATTGCTAAGAGATGAACAGACTAAAGCTCCATATATATGTAGGTCTTTCGAAATTCAGAAACAAGCTTTCAAGATAATTGCCAGAATCTTTCGGAAGGCTTTTGTGTCTTTTGAAAGACTATGGTGAATTGAAAGACAGTCGCCAGAATTTAGCTTAGACTTAAAGGCTATGCCGCACAGTGTGGAAATTGCACTTTTTTCGTGACAAATTCTAATATCTCAAGAACGAGAACAGCTGACGAAAAGAGTTTAGTAGCATTCTAAAGCTTTTGAGAGGGGGAATTCAGAAAATATATTTTCTTTAGGTAAAAAAAAATTACTTTGACCTTTCAAATGACCTTCAAAGTTAGGGGTTCTAATTTTTGTTTCCTTTTTTGGCCTGAAAACAGAATGCATTGAGCCTTTTAAAAAGTTTGAAACACATATTATTGCTATTCTTGCGTCAAGGAATCCATTTCCATGGTCGCAAGAACCGAAAAATGCACTAAAAAAATTTGTTAAGAGTTCAATACATCCTTTTCTAGGCCAAAAATTGATAAAAAAATCAAAATTTATAATTTTAAAGCTCATTTGGAAGGCCGCATTGAATAGCAAAATTACCTTGACCTTCAAAAGTGAAAATTTAGATTTTTTGTCTTTTTGTACTTAAAACCAGCATGTAATGTATTCATAAAAAATTTAAAATACATTTTGCGGACCATGGAAATGGATTCCTCGATGCAAGAGCTGCAATAATATTTATGTGCTTAAAACTTTTTAAAAATTTCAATGCATAATATTTTCAGGTCAAAAAAGGAAAAATAATTGAAAACCCCCACCCTTTGAAGGTCATTTGAAAAGTGAAGCAAATTTTTTATTCAACGAAACAATTTTTCCCAATCGCTATCTGTTCTCGTTCTCGACATATTAGAAAAAAAGTTGAATTTGAATATGTAACGAATGCCATCTCTTTGAGAAACGAAAATGTTAGGACTAGCCTTCCAGGACTATGAGGTAATAATTTTTAAAAAACGTTAAAATATATGTACATACATAAATCTTAATTTGTTTGTAATTCGCTTACTTTTTTATAACTGGTACAATTGTGTTTAAATCTGTGAGAGTATTGAGTGATCAATATGATTTCTGTAGAAATAGTGTTTCAGCTAATTATTTGTTAAATATATAATTTGTCAAATACATAAATATTTTTTTCAACTGCAATATTATTTATTTTCGTGAAGCAAATGCCAAAATATGTACTCTCTTGTCGGTAACTATAAGGCAACGTACACTTTTTCAAAATCTTTTGCCCACGGTTTCCATTCTACATAGTAACTATTTCAGAGTATTTTGCTGTTTTTGGTTCACTTTATTTCTTTTTATTTTTAATTTTTAATTTTTAATTTTTTTTATATTNAAATCGACATTTGCTTTTGTAAACATTTTCTGGCATGTTTTTGGTTGCGCAGCGCTTTATTTTGGCAATAATTTGCCTTTTTCGAATTGCCAATATATTTCATAATTATCTGCTACACTTGTGATTGGTTTCTTGTTGTTTCTATTGTTATAACTGTGGTTGGTGTAGCCCATTCATTTTGCACTGTTTGCAACAAATCGTGCGTCGCATTTGTGCGATTTTGCTTTTTTTTTTGTTGTTTGCGCCATTCAAAAGTCATCAGCAACAGTTTAACAGAATGTTTTGGCAGCAGAGTGTGGATTGTTGCTTGCTGGCGCGCAACTCATGCACATACATACATACATACATACAAACACAGGTAGTTAATTTTCTGGTTGCAGTGGCGGGGGATTTAAGTGCACTTGTTGCTGTTGTTGTTGTTTTCGATGTTTTTACCGCTGTTGGCGCTTTGTTTTCATATGTCAAGTTCAATTTGGTACAAGTGTTTTTGGCTGGATCGTGTTTTCTTGTTGCTATTTGTTTAACTGTTATTATTGTTGTTGTAGTTGCGGGGCTGTGTTAGTAGTGGTGTTGTTGAACATTGTCTTTAAGTGGAATTAAGTTATTAAGCGTTATGATTGTTTGTTTTAGTGCTGGCGATACATGAGCAATTACACGATCTAATGCAGATAAGACAAATGTAAAACTCATGGCTATAATGGATGCGATTTTGTTTCTTACATACATACATATATTGAATTTTGAATCGACTTTGTAGAAAAAGGATGTCAAAATAACATATTAGGTTCGCAAATTAGTTTGAAATTAACCTTTGCTAGGCTGCCTATCAATTACCATTTCAAAATGTTAGAACAATTTTTCGAGTTGGAAATCCAAATATTATTGACATGTGTGTACATACATACATATACTTGCTCTCTGAAATAGTTGGTTAGTCATTGCGAATCAGGTAAAGAGTGGTTGTAGCCCACGCCTCTTTTTGCTTTGCCTTCCGCGTCTGTGTTAATATATAGTACTTTAACCACACTTCCGGATGCACATTTCGAGGTCTCGGTAAATACTACACATGCCTATGCGTAAGAATGTATACATGTATACATATGTTTTTGAAAATCGTAATTTATTTCATAATGTGTGGGGGAAAAAAATTTTACTTCTTAGGTACTTATGTAGTATCTAAAAAGGTTTGT
>NW_016193713.1:0-3248 GCF_001687245.7 Rhagoletis zephyria | reverse complement strand
CCTAGTAGTAGTTTCAGCTAAGTTGCGAAGTAGCCCTGCTGCACTGCTGAAACTTTCGCTCTTTTAAGATTCGCAAACAGTCAGGCAACTTAGTCAGTCAGTCAGGCTGTTAGTTGGTATGCGGCAGTTGGTAGTCGCCGCTCAGCAAGTGTGTGTGTTCTTTTGATTGACTTGCTTTGGCAAGAGCTTTGAATTGAATGGATTGTTATTTTTGTTGCTATTCCTATAGTGCGCGTGGAATTTTTTTTTCAATGGGTACTCGCGTGTGGNCACTGCTGAAACTTTCGCTCTTTTAAGATTCGCAAACAGTCAGGCCACGTAGTCAGTCAGTCAGGCTGTTAGTTGGTATGCGGCAGTTGGTAGTCGTCGCTCAGCAAGTGTGTGTGTTCTTTTGATTGACTTGCTTTGGCAAGAGCTTTGAATTGAATGGATTGTTATTTTTGTTGCTATTCCTATAGTGCGCGTGGAATTTTTTTTTCAATGGGTACTCGCGTGTGGAAAACACTTTAAAGTGAAATTGAAAAGTCAAAATTAAATTAAACTCGTAAATTTGTTTCACTTAAGCTGGTTATTCTTAGCTTTGTGCCGCTATAATAGTTTCATATTAAATTAACAAAAGGTGAAAAATTGGCTGATAATGCAAAAATGTTTTGTAGTGTGAATAACTCAAAAGGCTGCTTGATAAAAGTTTACAAAATTCAACATTGAAGTGACACTTTCCAAAAATAGAAGCTCCATTGAAATGATTTTTCGTTTTTATTTTCGACTACCTTAAACGATTTTTTTTTTAAAAGCAAAAATAAACCACAAAGCTTAAAAAGGCTAAATATTTTGCGCACAATATTAGCAATAATTTTTCAAGAAATTAGACATATTCGTAAAATGTCGAATCAATGTGAACCAGGTACCAAAACTAACCGTTAAATAACAAGATTTGTATTTTTAAATAGTTGTTAAATCTTTATTTGCAAAATCGATAAATTTGGATTGTAATTTTTGAACATATGAACGAAAAAAATATCCAAAATAACGATAAAATAGTATCAAAAGATAAAAATCCATAATAACAACTTTTCTTGAACGAAAAAAAAATTTAAAAAACATCGGCTAAATTTGAATGTAGAAATAGAACCCCAGTTTTAACGGCTAAATTATGATTATTATTTTAAAGATCATAATCGTTACGGTCCCTGATGTGATCATAATCGTTACGGTCCCTGATGTGAGCATAATGTTTTCAAAACTTTACCTTTTCGACCGTACCTGTCTACGATTTCGTACTAAGTAATTGGCAAGTGTCCCCATTTTAACATCCAAAAACTTATTTACGAGCGCCACATGTTTTCACAAAATTTATTATCGGTCATGTGTGTATGTACGATGCACTGCATCAACAAAAAAAATATCGAGCAAATTTGCAATGGTGCAACAGTTTATTTTTACTTACACTTTTACACTTGGGTGAAGTCAAAGGCCACAACGCATATCTATTGGATTTCTACACAGCTTAATTGCTGCTAAAACACAACTTCTTTGGCATTTTCTTTTTAGAACTTGTAAAGTTTAAAATTTATTTGACAGGATATCCATTGCAATGATTACAAAAAATTTGCATTTAATCTGCGAAAACATTTTGAGTGATTTATTGTAGCAGAGACGGCGAGTGTTGTAAAAAGCATGGCACTGCGCTAAAAGCTTCAACTCGAATGTGGCGCGTCATAATTCCCACAAACTAACAGTACTCATGTCTCCATACCCCCAGGTGTCCTTTATACTCTCCAGCACATTGGCTGTAGAAGCGCTCCTAATGGCTTTGCTGGCTTACATGCACTTCAACACCTACATACCCTGTGGGGAAAATCTCTAGTTCTGAATTGGTGCGCGATAAATTTCTTTTGTATGGCGAATTTGACATGGCGACGTCCTAGGAAGTGTCAATAGCCCCCCGCTGCATCCCTTTTTCGATAGTTCCGTACTAGTCTCGAATTCTATAGTTTCGAACCAGTTCTAAAATCGACAGACGAAAGAAAAAAGTATCAAGATTTTTAAATCTTTTTGGTTCTCCTGTGTGTGCGATTTTAAATTATTTTCCAAGAAATGTGTTTTCAATTTGAAATTAAATTTGTTTGAATGATTGGAAGGAATGTACGTTTACATACCTTTGGCTGTAGCTGAGTTTGCAGAGGTGCTTGTTGTTATTGGTTAGATTCCAGACGATCCCAAGGTGTTAAAATGTTAACACAAAATTTTGTTTTGTAGTACCAAGCTATGAAAAAGCATCTGCGAAGTGCAGAATGGAAGCGTATTTGAACAAAAAAGACGCCAAACACATATCTATGTTAAGTAAACATGCCCCGCTGCATCCCTTTTTTGATAGTTCCGAACTACTTAGTTCTAAATTCGACAGATAAGATCTTCTGCCTTCCTTATTCTACAGTTCCAAACCAGTTCTATATTCGTCACCTNACGCCAAACACATATCTATGTTAAGTAAACATGCCCCGCTGCATCCCTTTTTTGATAGTTCCGAACTACTTAGTTCTAAATTCGACAGATAAGATCTTCTGCCTTCCTTATTCTACAGTTCCAAACCAGTTCTATATTCGTCACCTTAGATATGGATTTCTAATGTGAAAGTGAAATAAAATTGTTTTTTTTTTTTAACTACCACATTTCGCTGATTTTCGACTGGTGCGAATCTAGTTACTATCGGACTGGATCTACTACGAAACTAGAAATTTGATTCACTAGTACGCGGTTTCCCTGCAGGGTACATATGTATGTATACATGTGTGTATGTGCACATTTATTGCAAAGTGTCGCAGCGGTAATGAACTATAATTTACTTAATCCGCCATTAGGGTCAAAGGAGTTGCAAAAGCACCCATCACGCGCACAACTACATAAAGCAGACACAAACGCATAAATGCTCTGACCCAGATTTATTTCTTTTATTTCTTATCTTTGAATCGACAAGAATTTCGATGGTCGGCGAATGTGGCACAAAGAAATGCGAATAAATGTGTCATAAAAACAATTGAAAAAAAAAATTAAAGTAAACAAGCGTCGGTCAATCGCTGAAGGAAATCAGCAAAGCCCACCCGGCATTAATACCAGCATAAATCAATTGCGCTAACCGTAGTGAGTTTGAACGCCTAAAAGTAGGCTAAATATTTTTGTATATGAAAAAATAGGTAAGAGATGTAAATTAAAAATCCATGCCGACTTCATTCAAGAAAAATAAATTA
>NW_016193711.1:0-3248 GCF_001687245.7 Rhagoletis zephyria | reverse complement strand
ATGAAAACAACTTTTTAAACGAATTTTTAATTTGGAAGTACATTTTTTGAATGGTTAAACAATTTTTATAAAGTTTTAAAATCAGATTTGGTTGAAGAGCATGCTATACTTTTATAAAACAAAAATAATAATGAAAATCTTCAATACTGAGCATCAAAAGACGGCGCTATTCACGTGGGCGGGACTATATTTATAACTTAATGCTTTTATAGGCTGACTGATTCCAGAAAGAAAGCTTAGGTAGTTTAAAGAGATATTTTAAAGATAAAACAAGGAGAAAATAGCCTCCCTCAATATAATGAATGTTAACATCATGTTTCCTAATTTTACGAAAAACACGAATTAACACGTTTGTTATTTGGTTTCCGCAAATGTTAATAGGCCAGTTTTGAAGCTGGACAGAGTAACTATACACAAACTTGCTGCAGCATCAATGAGGGAAAACAGGGGAAGTTATAGATGGAACTTGCCCACACCCGACATTTCATTTTAAAACTTTTGTTAAATATAGAAACTGTGGTTCCAGGCATATTGGCATCGGATTTTCATTGAAGAAGGGTTTCAAAAAAACTTTCTGTCTGATAGTAATGGATAAACGAGAGAGGGACACGGTTTATTTTTTCTTTTATCTTTTTCCTACACTGAGAAACAAATCAACCAAAAATGTGTTAATATTACCAATTTCAAACTTGAAAAAGAATCAATGTGAATTTTGTTTCACATTTTTTCGTTTGAATACGCTTTCGCTCCGCACTTCATAGATGCTTTTTAATATTTCAGAAACACGAAAAAAGGCGTCCCAGGCACTCATGAAAATTGATGAGTAAAGAGCTATGTCCCGATTTTTTTTTAAGTCTTAAATTTGAATAAAAATTTGTTGAGGTATTATGCATTTTTTATAAAGTTTGAAAATTGGACTTATAGAATATGCTATATTAGAATATAGCTATAGAATATGAATATTAAATAAACAAAAGGGAAACTGTCAATACAGACGATCAAAAGGGGGCACTATTCAAATGGCTGGCACTGTAGTGTTTCCAAAATAGCGCTGTCATTCTGTTTTCAATACTTTCAAAGAAAAAATAAGCATTTGGTAAATACAGACAGTTCTAGCAGCTTGCCGACTAGTTAAATGTAAACAGACGATTAGTTCTATCTATTTTCATACATTTGTACACAAGTATGAATGTACATTAGGGTGATCCAAAATATCTAACCTAACGAATGTATGGCCTTAAACGGACCTATCTACTGAGAGGGTAATTCTCCTAGTTGGAAAAATTTGTATTCCAATTTTGAAAAGTGTCGGTGGGCATTTGAAATTTTGCATGAAAATACATGTTAAAAATATATTTTTTCATTAAAAATGTTATAACTATTGAACCGTTTGAGATAAAAAAAAAAATTCTAGGCATATTCTTATATGGCATCAAATTCTCTAAAAATGAATTTGGTTAGCTTAGAGACGATTAAGAGTAATGGTGCTAAACGTTGTAGGTATAATGTGATACTAAGTATTTATCCAACTTCGACGAAATACGAAGAAAAAAAGCAATTTATTTTGCAAGTAGTGCAATTACACCGCCAGAAATATCCTAATTGGAATAAACTGAATTTTATTATTAATAAAAAAGAATATTAATGTTTAAAAATGCAATACAAAATAAATAAATGGATTAAAACTCTTTCGTCTCTAACAAATCTAGTTCAAAATCAACATTTTCTACATATTTTGTTTAATAATAATAAAACCCCCTTTGGATAATAAAGCCCTAAAACATAAAAATTTTGCTAGTCTAGACAACCAACTTNGCCCTATTGTATAATAAAGCCCTAAAACATAAAAATTTTGCTAGTCTAGACAACCAACTTCAGGGTCTAGGTGTTCAGAGAACTCAATGCCCTACAAGAATATGCCTAGAAAAAACGGTTGTCCAACGATTCAACGGTTATAATATTTTTAATGAAAAAAAAATTTTTTACATGTTATTTACATGATAATTTCAACCGACATCTTTTAAAATTGGACTACACATTTTTCCAAATGAGAGAATTTTCTTCTCAGTAAGTAGGTCCTTTTAAGGCCATAAATTCGTTAGGTTATTTATTTTGGATCACCCTAATGTACATATGTACGCGTACATTTTTTAGTTTTATATGAATAGCTACATATGTAAGCCTACTTGTACATGTATGTACTTTGCATGTTCATTTTATTTAAATATCATTAGTTTTATATCGTCTTTTATAAATATTATGCCATAAATTCCATGAATATACATACATACATGCACAAGTACAAGTGTACATACAAACAGTCAGCGTCAAAAATGTACATACTCTGACGTTATGACGATTTCATTTATCTATATTTTCCATACCGAATTTTTCTTATTATTTAAGTAAATTATAGTTCATTCAACAGCAAAAACCACAGAAAACATTTTTTTTTTTTTAATTTTATACACAACTCGGGAAAATGCTAGAATTACCAAGAAATTAAAAAATTTTCATTTTCATTTTACAGATTTTGAGTATGCAGTTTTGTAGCCCATTAAAATTTAGTATGATTTTTGAATCGAATTGAAAAAAGGNGGCTTGTAGCCCATTAAAATTTAGTATGATTTTTGAATCGAATTGAAAAAAGGTTAAATTTCTTGCATTTTCCCCCGAATTTTGTTTGAAATTAAAACAAGTAATTCGTAAGCAAAATAACAAAACCTACTTCAATTATCATATAAAAATTTAAGACTACCTTTAATTTCTTCATGATGGCCAAATTAGTAAGGGACCACCTCTGAGGTACCACCTTTCCTAAAAAAAAAAGAATTATAGGATCGAATTGATAACCTCCTCCGTTTTTTTTAAGTCGGTTAAAAATTGATTCTTTTGGCTTATACTGTTATAAAAAAATAAGAAAATTGTATTATGGAAAATATAAATAAATAAAATTGCCAAAACGTCAGGGTGCATATTCTTGACGCTGACTGTATATAAATATACATATGATATTTTTAAATAAACACGCTTTGCTTAACTCTCTGGCCGGTAAATTGTTGACACGCCAACAAGTCTTTCACGGCATTGTAGCTGTTGTTGCTATGAATATAGTGATTTTAAGCTCAGGCAAAGCCGCTTTTCTACAAGCATACATACATATGTACATTAGACCACGTCAAAATAAAAAAAAATAAACCCCGCAATGCGACCGGCATAAGACTCAAATTTTAGCATTTGGTATAGTA
>NW_016193709.1:488-3249 GCF_001687245.7 Rhagoletis zephyria | reverse complement strand
TCGCGCGTGGTTGCTGGCGCGGTTGCAATAGCCGCCGACGTAGCGTGTTGTTACTGTCGCGCTCCGTGGTACCCGCTGCTGTGGCGGTTGTGGTTGCTGGGCGCGTTGTCGAACCCGCTGGCCTTCGCGTACCATTTTTGCTGAGCTATCTTTCGGTCTCAGTGCACCCCACCGCAATGCAGCAAAGGGCAGTCACGCTTGCCCCCCTGAGACTTGTGGAGTGACTGAGACCCCGATAGTCAGCGCTGGTTGAAGTCCCAGCCCACTCCATCGCACTACGAAGGCGCTCAGGAGCGCCAGCGCAGGCCTATGGAGTGAGCTGGAGTCCGAAAGAAAAAATTGATTTAATAAATTTTTATTTATTTATTTATTTTTTCTTCCCCAAAAAACCAGGTTAAACAGACAACAAAACAAAAAATATTCGGCAAAATAACACTACTACAAAAAAAAAATCTATTTATACTAAACCCCACTTAGCGGACAAATTTTTCCCCAATCCCCATGCCGACATATCGGACCACTGAACAGGCAACAACGCGCAAAGACCGTAACAACTGCAACACCAGCGGGTTCGATAATGAGGGAAGTGGCGAAATGCTTACGGGAAGAGGGACTTACAATCAACGTGAAGAAGAGCAAGTTCTGCCAGAAGGAAATTCGGTATCTCGGGTACTTGATAGGGAATGGTTGTTTGAAAGAAGACCCAGGCAAGATTGATGCTATAAAGGATTTTCCGATTCCAAAGTCTCCTCGTCAGGTTCGTAGGTTTATAGGAATTGCAAATTGGTACAAGTCGTTTATTACCAATTTGCAAATTTGGCGGGTCCCATGACAGATTGCGTTCGAAAGTCACCTGGTCTATTTAAATTAACTCCTGAGGCAGTTGAAGCATTTGGAAAGCTTAAAGTTGCAGTTGTTCAGCGCCTGTCCTGGCACAACCAGATTTTACTAAAGAATTCGTAATTCAATGTGATGCATCCAAAATAGGGGTAGGAGGCGTGTTATTCCAGCTCGAAAAGGAAGGGGCAGAGCATCCCATAGCTTTCGTATCGAAGAAGCTTAATAATGCTCAGCGGAATTATACGGTCACCGAGCTGGAATGCCTCGCTGCAATAGTTNGGTCGTTTATTACCAATTGTGCAGATTTGGCGGGTCCCATGACAGATTGCGTTCGAAAGTCACCTGGTCTATTTAAATTAACTCCTGAGGCAGTTGAAGCATTTGGAAAGCTTAAAGTTGCAGTTGTTCAGCGCCTGTCCTGGCACAACCAGATTTTACTAAAGAATTCGTAATTCAATGTGATGCATCCAAAATAGGGGTAGGAGGCGTGTTATTCCAGCTCGAAAAGGAAGGGGCAGAGCATCCCATAGCTTTCGTATCGAAGAAGCTTAATAATGCTCAGCGGAATTATACGGTCACCGAGCTGGAATGCCTCGCTGCAATAGTTAGCGTCAACCGTTTCAGAGCATATATTGAAGGATTGCCTTTTCGAATAATTACTGACTATTCAAGTCTCAAGTGGCTAATGACACAAAAAGACTTGAGTGGCAGGCTGGCAAGATGGTCGCTTCTATTGCAAAGATACAACTTTAGGATGGAGCATCGCAAAGGATCATTGAATGTTGTGCCGGACACCCTTTCGCGTTTTGACGTGGACGAATTGTCTTCTACCCCACCTCTAGAAATTGACTTGGCATCACCGGAATTCGATGGCGTAGAGTACTCGGAGCTTCGTGAGACAATTGAAAACAAACCCGATTTACGCATAGTCGAAAATAGGGTTTACAAAAGAGTGATGTTTCGAAGAGGTGTGGAAGAGGAGGATTCGCTCTGGCGTTTGTGGTTACGGGAAGGGCTGACGGAGCTCGCAATCAAATGCTCACACGATTCCAATGCTAGTTACCATGGACGTTGGCAGAAAACTTTATAGCGCGTTCGGCAGAAATATTTTTGGCCGCAAATGACAAAGGACATACGCCTCTATGTAAACCGTTGCGAAACCTGCAAAGCCGTGAAATCCACCAATCAAATGTCCAGACCACCTATGGGCAATGTCTTCGTATCTGAGAGGCCATTCCAGCGTCTTTATTGCGATTTCTTAGGACCCTATCCAGGGCATGAATCACGTATGACGACAATCGTCTGAACGATATCGTGTCGAGATAGTGTTGCTTCATGAAAACCAAAAATTGTTTGATCGTTTGTGCCATATCGTCAACTCGATTCTATTTTTGCTTCACGTAACAGTAATAGTAACACGTAACAGCAACACAAATGCATAAATCAGTGTTTTTACGAGGTCGTTTTGTCAGTATCGTTCGAACGACTATCGTTTCAAAGTTACGTGATTCATGCCCAGGTTCAAAGCGAAGAAACCAGTTTTTGTTTATAGTGCTAGACCATTTTTTCAAATATGTATTTTTGAAGGCGATGCAAAATGCGACGTCGGCAAACGTAATTAGCTTCTTTAGTACAGAGATTTTTTCAGCTTTCGGGGTCCCTCAATTCGTCCATAGTGATAACGGGAAGCAATTCATTTCGAAGGAGATGCAGCAGTTTTTTAAAACTATGGGGTTGTTCACATTAAGATGGGGTTATACTCACCGCAGGCTAACGCCTCTGAACGAGTGAACAGAGAGATTGTTTCGAAAGTTAGAATATTCCTGAAGGACAAGCAAGATCACATGGACTGGGACAAACATATTCCCGAAATTCTGTCGGTTTTAAGAAGCGATTACCATACGTCGATTCAGAGCTCGCC
>NW_016193709.1:0-241 GCF_001687245.7 Rhagoletis zephyria | reverse complement strand
TCTTTTTTTCTCTTACTGTCCTTTTCACTGGGCGCTTTGGCGGTCGGGGACAAACCGCCCAGTATCCTCCCCGAGCATCTATATTCATAGGACGTTCACGCGCGCTCCCACCGGGAGTCGTGAACTGCCTGACAATCCGCACTCCCATTAAGATGGTCTTTTAGGAGTTTTGACGAGTTCTCCCTATCAAACTGTCTAATGCCTTTCGGAGTTTTGACGAGTTCTCCTTATCAAAATGTCT
>NW_016193708.1:0-3249 GCF_001687245.7 Rhagoletis zephyria | reverse complement strand
ATCCATGTCGTTCTACTAAGCAAGTCAGCAAAAGTGAAAGCATGCGTAAGAATGTGTGCATTCAAGAAGGCACTTAAGAACTTATATACATACTTACATATCTAAAAACTCATACCAAGGCCGTAGCATATGTATGTAGTTTCATGGTTTGGATAACACACCGCCAACTGTTAAGAAAAAACGAATGTGTACAATGTTGCGCGAAACAAAAGGAACGCTCCACAAGAAAAAGGTGTAGGCATTATAATTCTTACCATGGTTAATTTTGCTAAAATTTTTTTATGCTTAATAGACTGCATTTCTTTGTTTACTTGAAAAAAGAAAAACGAAACAAATTCCCCTTTGGAGCTATGCAAAACTATAGGAACATTTCTGCATTGAATAGTGAAATCCTTGATAACGTTGTACGAAGTATCTGCTTGATATAGGCGCCACTTAATTTTGTAAAAGTCCTCAACTAGCCCTAAACTAGTTGCGAACTAGTCTTAAACTAGTCTCGAAGTAATCCCGAAAAAGTGCTGAACTAGGCCTAAACTAGAACCGAAAAATTCTTGACCTAGACCCGAACTGGTTCCAAACTAGCTCCGAAATTATGCCGAAAAAGTGCTGAACTAGTCCCGAAATTATCTCGAACTATACCAACGAGTAGTGTTGCCAGAACAGCTGATTAGATTTTTTTTATTTATACTACTTCTGAATTCGTTTTGGTTTACGCGTGACGGATTACGTAAATTTACCTATACCGGGAGCAAAGATCTTTCCACATAAAAAAGTTGTTGAACTATTGTTCCATAAGTCGTCCTACCACTGATCTTACTTGTGATTAACCCAAAAAGACTTTCAAGTGGACTCAAATTAGGAAATCATGAGTTTAATTCCATTCTCCTCTATAAACCATTTGAACACTTATAAAAATATGTTTCGGGGCATAAGCATGCGGAAACACCCTTCATAGGTTATGGTAAATACTGCTTAGAGTATCATTATTGTTTTTATTTTTTTTGTAACTACATTCATAAATGCCTTTATCTCATGCAACAAAATATGATTCTTCCTTTTCCATTTATGATATGTACATAGCTGCGTGCCGTGGGAACCAAACGGCGAAACACTCGTTGGATGCTCCTTTTGTTTTGCACAACACTGTACATAACTTTGAAAGGTTCACATATTAGGTTTGCCTTAAGGCTGTAATAACAAAAAAATGGTAGGTTTCGAATTTTATTGATTTGAGTGCATCAAATTGCGAGTAACAATTTATTCCTTTGAAAACATGTTTATTTAAATTGAATTTTAATGGTTCTAAAAGCAAATTTTATAAACGCCTTAAGACGCATTGTCATTGATCAAAAGCCTAAACAAAGACGAAGCAAAAAGTTGGAATGTAAAAACATCCATACATACAGATGTACATACATACATATGCGTGTACGTATATGCACATGGCTATGGGCTTTTAACAAAACAACTTTTTTTGGCTGTGTCATTTCTATCCATCTATCATTTTCCTTTTGGGTGAATGCATTCAGATCTTCATAGACAAATTTTAATTCGACTTTTAGTGAGTTCAACGGTGTAGCTTTAATCAAATATTTTTTAGGTTAAACTTTTTAGACGACTTCGGAGATGTTTGTGTTAAACGTTAACGGCATCGGTGAAGGGAGAATGTGGGGGAATAGGCGGATAGCATGGGAATAATTTGCATTGAACTGGCGAGCTGAAATGAAAAGAGGACAAGAGAGAGAGAGAGAGAGAGAGAAAGGGAAAAATATTAAGCTATAGGCAAAGACCAAATCAGGATAAGGATGAGGATAAGTGTAAGGATAAGGAAGAAATACGATTTTTTTTTTATTTTCGATAAGAATTGAACAACTCAAAGTTAACCAAAAAAGGGTATAACTGCTTGGGAACTATCGCCGCACTAAGCACCTGAAGATAAGTCAGTATTTTCCAAAAGTCTGAAGCGTCAACCCAACTTAGTCGTATGCGGCAGAGAAAGCAGCAGGCAGGCATGGCTCTGGCATTAAAAATCATTATCTACGTCGATTTGTCGGGCTGTGTTTGACATGATTTACCACCTACTGTTTAATGTTAAATCTTATTCTTATCTTAATTTTAAGATCTTTGGGATCTTATTGTACTAATCTAATGCTTTATAATAATAAATTAAATAAAAAAATAGGCATGCGGCTTAGGAAGTAATAGAATCAGCGATTATACGGAAATGTCGTGCAGTTTCACTGAACACCACCCCTGATGCTATAGCCCGGTAGGGCTCTGAGTTGTAAGTAAGCGAGGCAAACCACTCTATAAAACCCTTGGAAGGCAAATATTGAGGTTTGTCTCCAAACCAACTTCACAAGGGATTTCGGAAACTCGTTCCAAAATAAATCATCTTCCCAGCCTGTCGAAAAAATAAACCAATACGATTAATAAAACTATTGACTGAATGAAACTATAATGAAGCCAATTATGTTACACCGGGTCATTGTCTGGTGAAATTACCCAGAAAAGTATACCCTAGTTAAGAAGGTAGAGCGCGTACAAATAGCCTCGCTTGTTGGAAGCAGCGAACTACTCCAACTCTAAGTTCACTTTTTATGTAAACTCATATTTTAATACAGGAGGCTAAATTCATCGTTTCGGAAAGGTAAGGGTCCCAGTTTAATGTTTTCTCGTTTATATTGAATGAAAGGAAAATCTTTTAAGTCCAAAAAAGCTGTGAAAATTCGATAAGGCCAAAATAGATCGAATCTCCCTGATTCATATGGAGTTTTGCTTTGCTTTAAACAGGCAAAATATTCGGCCTTATGCATAAAAAGTGAGCTTAAGCTCAGATTAAATTTTTGCACTGAAAGGGTGATCTCAAACTCAAGAATTTGTACTGAAAATCGAGTCGGAGCTTAAGCTCCCTTTTTATGCATGAGGCCCATTGTATTCAAAGTTTTGCGAAGTACTTAAAGGATAATTGCTATAAGAAGTTTTTTTCCTTTCCTGCACAGTTTTTAAATTGGGACTTAGCAACTTTTCACTATAAGCTAGCGATATGCTGGCCCTTCGCTTTGCACACCACTCCACTATGTTTTGACCCTAAGACGTTTTTTCTTCAACTCGGCGTACGTGAACTCGGTTATCCTCGGACACATCGATTTGGTACCGAAAGAAACGGGTCGGTCCGTTGCGAGGCTGTCTACGAACGAATCCTTTTCTACACAAATATTTCTAGGGTGGGAAAGGGCAATACGAGAC